>NW_017306270.1:2515937-2533882 GCF_000935625.1 Nanorana parkeri | reverse complement strand
TATATATATATTGTATATATATATTGTATATTATATAGCGCCAACAATTTATGCAGCACTTTACATATTGCACATTCACATCTCTGCCTCAAGAAGCTTATAATCTAAGCTACCTAGCTCTAGGAATGCAACTAACTAATCGATTATTCTAAAAAATAGTCGGCCAACTAATCGATTATGAAAATAATTGTTAGCTGCAGCCCTACCTAGCTCACATGCATAAAGGGTCATTTTAGACACAAGCCAATTAACCTTCCAGCATGTTTTTGGAGTGCAGCAGGAAACCCACACAAGCTCAGAGAGAACATGCACACTCCTTGCAGATAGTGTCCTAACCAGGAACCTAAAAATGTAATTTATGAAAATGTTGGTTTTCTGCAAGAAAAGGTTAAATGCCTACACAAAAATGTATATGAAGGATTGTACAACACTTTACACAAGTCAGTGTCTATATATTGTTCTCATATTGGGGCTTCAGTCTCCTGAAGGGAGATATATATATCTTACCTGCAATTCTGTGGATCCCTACAAATTTCCTGCAAGGCAACTCCATCTTGTTACTGATGTGCTTCAGCAAGAACTAAAAGAAGACACAACATACTTATGGGACAATAATTTCCATTTCATTATACTGGCTTGAAGAGTATTATTATTATTATTATTACTATTATTATTATGGAGGATTTATATAGCGCCAACAGTTTGCGCAACACTTTACAATATAAGGAAGACATTACAATCACAATACGATTCAAGACAAGATGGTATGGAGGGCCGTGCCCCTGAGGGCTTACAATCTAAAAGGGAGGGGGAAGAGATACATGAGGAGGTAGCTGTGTGGGGATTAATTGTTTGAGTAGCCAATCTGAACATTGCTATAGGTTTTGTAGTAGGGTTTAAAAGTGCATGTATGTCAAAAGAGTTACAAGCTTGTAGTATGATTGAAAAGCATTGCACTATCCATCCAGCAAATGCTGCCATGTTATGAATACTCTAAATAGCTTGCATAATTTGATCTCCTATGTTCAGATCTAATAATAATACATACACAGCTGAATGACAACCCCTCCTTGGTAGTTTCCATGAAAATTGAAGGTTTGTTTTACTAACAGCCCATTCAAATTAATTTCACTTAGAAAAGAAAATAAAGCTTTTATAAAAAAAAAAACCAAAAAAACCTCAGCCCCTGCTTTTGATGCTTCCAGGAGGTGCAGGTGATGTCACCAAGCATTACTGCTGCCTTCTAGTAAAGCTTCCTTCTATATTCCTACATTGTGCTGGACCTGATTGCTGCAGGATTTTAAATGTCCAGCATTCCCAGAAAGCGTCAGGGAGGCGTGATGACATCCCCTGTGCCTCTGAGAAGCATCAGAAGTAGGGATCAAAATTAAATTTTTTTTAAAGCTTTATTTTTTACTTTTTGAAGCAAAATGTTTAGAGAGGAACTTTACCCATATCTTTGAAATGACAACAAACAGAAATGCTTAGTAATGGCAACCTACAAACACATACTTCTAGACAATTGCCGACTTTTATTCTTTGCATACCTTACTTTTCTTTCCATTCCCATTTTTCTCACAGTGGCCATTTTTTACTATGGGCAGATTAACCAGTCGACATCCGCGGTGTTAAACCCCCTTCCCATCCAGGCCATTTTTCAGTATTCAGCGATGCGGTACTTTGACTGACATTTATTCCGTCATGCAACGCTGCACTGAAATTAATTTTATACCCTTTTTCGGTGACAGATAGAGCTTTCTTTTGGTGGTATTTATTCACCACTGGGGTTTTTATGTTTTAGTATATTAAGGAAAAATTACTGAAACTCAACGGGCGGACGGCAAGTGGTTAATATATCTCCCTTTACTTCCTGGAACTCCGGCACATGTGGCTAGGACATGTAACCATGCCTTTTCCTGAGATCTCATGAGATTACACATGAGATTTCCCAGCTATACTCTGCTGATGTAATCTTCCCAGGATGAATTGTATGGGCACAGATTACATGACTAATGCCCAAGAGGACCAGGATATGGAAATACAATAATTATAAGTAAAAGCAAAATATGTTTGTAATGAATGTAAGATGATTTCATATCAGCATGGAGAGATCCGCTTTAATAAAGGTCCACTTTAATGCTTGAGGTACTGAGGAGCAAAAAAAAAAAAAAAATTATAAGAATGTATACTGGGGCCCCTATAGCAGTCCCTACACCATTGTGATTTAGATGTCAATAGTCCAATGGATATCCCACCGCTCTCCTTACCAGAAACCCCTAAAATGGGTGCTGAAATGACTGCGGATGGCGCCTCTAGCATTCTAAGAAAATTAAATAGCATTTATTCACAATGTCACGAATGTTATTTACATGTCTAGTTTGTTAAGTTATCTCATATTTATTAAGCAGCAAAGTGTTCAGTTTACAAGTATACCAAGAATGAGGAGATCTAAAGAATTAATTCATTTTACATCCAATCGGGTAGGAATTAGTTGTTGGTAGAACGAAAAAAAAAATTAGACTGTAACATGTGTCCAGCTTTAGAATTGTCCCTCCTTCAGATTCAAGCCTTCTATTGAAAAAGTCAGTTTATTTTTTACTGACAATATATTGGTACTGACATATTGATATGTGGGGGTGACTCCATATATGAAACACCTGATATGAGTAGACATAACCATTCCTTGAAAACCAGCAAGTAGGTATAATGTAGAGATATCAGCATTCAGATCTGGTCTTGCTAACAACCCCTGTTATTCAGAACCCCCCACCTGTTCTTGGTTTGTTATCTTCTGAACCCTTGTGTGTGTGAGTGAAAGCAAATGGGCGCCCGTCCAAGTCATCACTTTCATTGCAAATAAACAGGTAATGCTCATATTGCTCAGATTAATGTCTACCCATGGAATCCAGCAGCTGAACTCCTGCCGGTCACCCCTAGCACTCTATTTATTTTTTATTTTAATTCTGTAGTATTACCAAATGGATTAAAATACCGAATGATCTCATAGGAGCAGTCTTACATTAAATAAACATGAAATCTGGCATGCATTTTATATTATATTAGATGTACATAATGTTTCCCATGGCTCATACTAGATTTTGAAAAATAAACTTCAAATGTTCTCCTTCTAAAACTAGAGGAAGATAGACTGGTAGAGGACGGGGCAGACGTATGCTCTGCATCTTGTAAAATGCCTATCAGAGGGGATGTGAAGGCTTTTCTAAATTTGACTTTTCCCTTGTTTCTCTTTCTGTGAGCTTGCACTCTGTATGAACCCAGTAAATATTAAGGAGATAATGGCAGACAGACACGGGCTATGTAGTGTTCATGACAGCGTTGTTTGAATTAACAGGTGAATGTACAGTTATGAGGTGAAACTTCATTGAAATGGCTGGTTTTTAGTGATGCACTCATGGCTTAAAAACTAGGGAGTTATATAGATATATAATCCTTTTATCTCATGCATACAATGGTCTGAAAACAGATTGAAATCAGCATGTTGGACCAAAGTGATTTCGGCGTTAACAGACTATATAGCACAATAAATACAATTTTTACTTTAGCAGTTTATGTGTTACAAATCGTACATACAAATTTGCAGGATTTTTGCCTGGCCATGATTTGATGATAGTGGTGAAAACAGCTTTCCCGTATTGACTAAGCTAACTGAACATCCACATTGCAAAATTAAATTCTATAAACCGTTATTAAATCAACCCCATTGCAACTAGTGTTGTACTGCTTCAATCGTAAGCCCATCAAGACATGGTCCTCTCATGTTTCTCCAACAATAAGGATGGTGGTGCGGATTCCACTGAAAGCTTAGATGTAAATGTAACCTAAAAAGTTCCAATGCAAGGTATAATAGGTTTATATACGCTGCTCACACTCTGGAAGTGTTGGGAATGACATGGAATTCTGAGATGACATGAAGGATTGAAAAGAACAAAGGGTGCCAAGGAAACAATGACTAGGCATGTGCTTCTGATCATTCATTTTATTGAATCTAATATTTAAAGCAAAGGCATTTTGGGGTCCAATCTAGAAGCTGCCTTTATTAGAGCTGTATAAATAATAGGTGATGCTTGCAGTGGCCAACATAAGAATGCTTAGGGTACGTTCACACCAGATGCAGTGCGTTCCGGTCCAATTCCAGCCGGAACGCACTGCATCGCATTCCGACTGGCTCACTTTTTTTGTGGGGCAGGAGGGGGCGTGGCTGGCCATTGAAGTGAATGGCACAGTAGCCACGCCCTCCGGCCACAATGCGCTGGCCCGCACGGGATCGCAAGGCACATTGTGTCTGCGGTCCGGTCCGATCAAAATGCTGCAAGCAATATTTTGATCACACCGCACCGCAGGCACAATGTGCATTGCGATCCGGTGCGGGCAATCGCATTGTAGCAGGAGGGCATTGCTACGGTGCCATTCACTTCAATCGCCCGCCACGCCCCTCCTGCCCCACAAAAAAAGTGAGCTGGCCGGAATCGGACCGGAACGCACTGCACATGGTGTAAACTAACCGTTAAAGGTAAGAATGCTTTGAGCGGGGCCGTCCCTATAATAAGGCATATCATGGGGGGGAGGCAGGTGGCAGAGGGGTTGCTACAATGTCCCAGGTTGCTAAGAGCTCTTAGCAACCTGTGATGTTCTGTCCGGCTTCCCGCCTAGCTCACTGGCATACTTGGTTGCCAGGGTGGTGAGGGGGACGCTCTGGCTGTCGTCCTGCCAAGCTCCTGGCAACCAGTGACATCAATGAGTTCGGTGGGACCGAACAGAGAGATGCTGACAGCATGGCTCTAACACAGCTGCCTGTCCCACTGCATCTGACCCCCTGGACGACGGCTATCAGCAAACCCTCGTTTGAGAAGTACTAACAGCAGCTACCCTCCTTGTGCTCCATGGCCTCGGGCGACATATAGGGTAGGGACGGCCCTGGCTTTGAGAGTAGTGAAGAGCTGAACGTGGCTGGGTTCGGTTCGCTTGGACATTAACTGAACCTAGCCAGATATTGGGGTTTGGCGAATGTCCCAGCAAAGTAAACCCAGGGCCGTTTCTGTCCTAGCAACCAATGACATTGTATGGCTGGGTCGCACATCATCATTGGCTGCTAGGCCTCAGAGGGAGGATCAATGGACAGGCAAACTGGCCAAATTGTTTTCTCATTCTCAGAACTGAGAACAGCCTTGGGTTCGGGACAACGCATGGTCAACTCAAACTCAAGGCTCATCCCTATTTGACATCTGGCGCAGCATCAGACGGGTTGATGACACACCAGGAATATGCTGATAAGTCACTGGCCTTTTTTACAAGCATTATGTATGAGGTGAAGATATAAACGCACTGGGGCATAAACACACCATATGTCCCTTTTTATCTTTGGGGTAGAATATAACTCCCACTGGCCGTGTGGTAAACCCTTTTCCTTTTTTATTGCTATATTTGTTTATAGGATAGGTCAGGAAGACTTCTTTCCAACTGTCATATTTTACTCTTTCTGTCTACAAGGAAGATGATTCTAATGTTTTAAGGACGGGGCTAATAATGTTTTCATGGAACTTAATGACTCTTTGATCCTGTTGCCAGACAGTTTTGAAACAATATGTTTACATTTTTATAATGTCATTAGACAACTTAGATTACCAGACAAGCATAGCAAAATATTTGATTAAATCTAACCGCCTTTTATAAATATTATGTTTTTGTGTCTGATTAATAGGTTGCTGATGACCATAAATCTGTCAACTCGGGTCTTTATTTGCCTTAACATCCACATTTCCAATAATATTTGTACTCATAAAATATATAGTTCAGCCTTGTTTCCTTCACCTCTTGTTTGATTATAATATTTTATGAATCTGAGTATTAAAAATGTCTGGTTACAAACACTGCCAATATTGCGATGTCTTCTTAGTTCCTTATGAGATTTCCTGTAAAACAGAACTTGCATTTGCAGTAAAGTCATGTTTAAATGGGGGAGATGTCTAGTTACCAGGATGTAAGGAGTGCGCTTTTTCATAACGCTGGAGATCTCTAGACTGCTCTGACCACACTATATGGCTTGCAGCATCCGGACACCATCAGATGACCTAAACATGGTGCATGACTGGTGACAAATGAAGATTGATGTAAATGGACAGGGCATGTAAATCTGGGCACCTCCATTAATTTTTGTGTGTCTAGCATACTTTCCACATAAATTATTAGGAATATTAGTATACCCCTCATTGATCAGCAACATTGACTCTATTTCCCAGCATTTACAGTATATACATACACACACACTGCTGAGCAAGGTTATATGTTAAAAAAATATTTGAGATACAATTGTATATGCACACTTTAGTGGTACAATTCTGCATGATCTCCAATAGATTGTAATTGTATTAGATACAAATATTTACTCATATTTACATAGTTAGTACTTGAGGTCTAATTTGATCATGCACATCATGAGGCATAGGGGTTTATTTACTAAAGGCTATTAGCTGGTTGACTTTGCAAGTAATTTTTGCCTTTGCAGGAACATTACCTTTAGTTTAGTGAATGAGGTGGAGCTCTGCTGACTTCTTTCACCAAATCCCGCGCAAGCAGCAAAAATACTGTTTTTTTCCTTGCATGATTGGGTATTCTTTGCAAAGTGAAATTTCGACACATTCACCAAGCTAAAGTGCAAATTCCCTTGCAAAGTGAACAGCCTATTTGCCTTGCGTAAATCAACCCCATTGAGTCTCCTCTAGACCCAGTAAATACAATCAAGCTCAGGCCTGTGCATGGTAATGGAACCCATATGTCAAGCGAGAGCGAAGAAAAACCCAAAATTGGACCTCACAGTGTCATGCTGGAAGGAAAGCAAGGAACCGAGTCTATCTAATTTTGACTGTCATTTGAGCATTTTATACAACACTAAAAGTTTATAGCATCATTTCCAGTAACAAAGCCTTTCCATCAAGTGACTGGTACTCTGCAGTATGCACAGTAAGCGCATTGGCCTGTCAGTGCTGATTACTTACTTCGGCTGTAACCTGTCACCCAGACAATCAGTTCTCTAACAAGCAGAACATAAGAGTTTTTTGTTTGTTTTCTCTAATGGCACATCAAGAGACACAGTTCACCTGGAAAAGAAACATCAGTGCAGAAATCCAGATGGCACCCTCGTGGTCTCCCAGCTGTGGACAATCAGTCCACGTTAGGCAATCCCCTTTGTGTTCATCCCTCTGAAAAAAAGAGATGTGCTTCCCATTCGTCATGCTTCTCCAGTTGCAAAAGTGGATATATGAAAAAGGTTTTCATTTCTCTCCATAGCTCTTCTTGAACTTTTATCATTTGCCTCCTAACAAGCTGAACCCCATTAACGTCTCTTTTCTTCTATAAATTTGTGAAAGAGACACATCCAATTTTTTCTCTCTTCTTAAAAGATGAAGGCATCTGTTTTCAATATAATGTAGTATTGGCTTGTGTAGCTATATGCAAATAAAACTTGTGTTGGCATGAAAGACAGAGAGCAGAAGTTATGCCTTCTATCACTGTGACCGGTAAGAATGTATTTTAAAATGTTCTCTTCTTTCTGCTGGGGCACTTCACCCCCTTTCCTTCTTTAAGGAGGTCTATCATTTGTGTTATTAAATTCAGTGCAATTGGAACCTGTAGAACTTTTGCATGCAGCTATGGAGTGTAGCAATACTGGTAATAATATTTAAATGTTAGAGGTTGTTAAACCAGTTATTATGGCAAAAGCTGAACTCCAGTTCGGTAGTTAAATGTACAGTTGAAATATATGTATGGAAGCTGTATTACCTGTCAGTGGATTTGTACTGACAGCGATCCAGTCCTGACATTTAACTTCCTGTCCAGTACAAGATCACAAGGGACAGGGCAGTATCCAGCAGATGTCCGTCTACTAGGTTGGAAAAGGGAGAAGACACTGTGATGGACTATAATCTCAATGCAAATTAAAAAAAATAAACATGAGATTGTAGTCCATCACGGGAGTGAACTTGGAGAGGTGACTACTTTACAACACACACGGGGACCATGGGGAACACAAGTAGCCCCCTTCCAGAAGGAAGGACAGTGTCAACACCAATTCAGAGATGATTTGAGGATCTACAGCCGAGTGATACACAAATAAGATACATTTCTGTTAATACTTAAGGTACTTGAATGTATTTTTAAGATCTAACTCCTGAGTTTAATGTCACTTTAAGTAATTGAAACATCCCAAAGTTATACTAGAAACATTTAAACCAGTTAATCATTATTTTGTCATTCTGATATCAGGCAAAGCCATACATTCTTCCTTGTATGCATTATTCACAGATTCTTTGTTATGCAATTGCCATAGTTAATATTGGATGGGTATAATTCTTAGAATGACTTAAAAAGTTATTGTACAGCAATGTAAGAACTTTCTATCTGTAAATCTAATAAGGTAATAAAAAGGTTGCCAAAAGAAAGATGAATTTGTAGTTACATAGATGAAAAGGTTGAAAAAAGAAACAGATCCATCCAATTCAACCTGTGTGTGTGTGTATGAGACAGAGATTTTGAGTGGTTAAGAAGTCCCATACCCCTGTATATTGTGTTCACTGAGGAAGACATCTTAAAAATACATTCAAGTACCCTAATGTTTAACAAAAATGTAGCTTATTTGTGCATCACTCGGCTGGAGATCCTCAAATCATCTCTGAGTTGGTGTCCTACTACTACTTTTGTTCCCCATGGTCCCTGTGTGTGCTGTAAAGTAGCCACCGCTCCAAGTGTACTCCCGTGATAGACTACAATCCCAATACAAATAGTATGAGATTGTAGTACATCACAGGAGTGAGCTTGGAGCGGTGACTACTTTACAACACACACGGGGACCATGGGGAACACAAGTAGCCCCCCTCCAGAAGGAAGGACAGTGTCAGCACCAATTCAGAGATGATTTGAGGACCTACAGCCGAGTGATACACAAATAAGATACATTTCTGTTAATACTTAAGGTACTTGAATGTATTTTTAAGATCTAACTCCTGAGTTTAATGTCACTTTAAGTAATTGAAACATCCCAAAGTTATACTAGAAACATTTAAACCAGTTAATCATTATTTTGTCATTCTGATACTAACATACCTAAGGAGTCAGTAAAAAATGTGCACACCTACATCTAAAGACTATAATTTAAAAAAAATAGAATATATTAATTGTGAATTTGAAAATGAATTTGCAAAAATGATAGGTAAGGCTGGCAAATTTTCGAAACCTTAAAGGGTAAGTATAGTCCCTACTATACTTATATGTGTGATGCCCCCACCAGTCCACAGTAGTGGTCTGTACACAGTACTTCACATTCTATATTGCTTATATTGCTTGCAAATGGCCAGCACACATTGGTCAGCATGATAACATGACCACGCTGACCAATGAGAAGCAATTGTGAGCTGGAGACCAGGTCCCAGAAGTAAGAAATGCTTCTCATTCGCCAGCATGTTCAAAAAACAAATTCAATGATGCATGAATGAATACAGAGCTGCATTCATTTGTTCCATGAAGTTAGTAGTTTTGAGTTCAGCTTTAAAGGTTAACAGTACTTTTGGCAACATTTAACTTTTAAGTGGTTCCCCTGTCCCTGCTCTACCAATATCTTCGCTCCTCTTGTACGCATGTATGGAGGAATCCCCATTTATTTCTAGCACTTCTACTTAGCAACACTGGGGGTCTCCAGTTCGAACCCCGGTCAGGACACTATCCACAAGGAGTTTGCATGTTCTTCCTGTGCTTGTGTGGGTTTCTTCCAGGTATTCCGGTTTCTTCCCACACTCCAAAGACATGGGGGTTGGTTGAATGGTTCCTGTCTAAATTAACCCTCGTATGCATGTGAGATAGGGACCTTAGATTGTAAGCTCCCCAAAGGTAGAGACAGATGTGCTGCGTATATTGTCAGGGCTATATAAATATAATAAAAAAAATAAATAAATACAGAAATAAATAAATAATTATATAAATACATGAATACATAAATAAATGCAATTCCTAAGGGAAGGCTGTTTGGGTTATGGGCCCAAATGGTAGGGGGTCTTTTCCATATTTCCAAGTAAAAATTCTAGCTTTACTTTGTGTAAGCCACATGCTTCTTCTCTAGTAGCTAAGTATGTAGAAGTGAGGTTAATGCATTCATCTCCATGACCACCAGAACCTGCTGTGTATTTCAAAGGTTACTGGCAATTTTTACAAATTGACACATTTATTCAGCAACCCACTTGTTTACTTTTCACATGAATAAATCATAGACAAGAGATGAACCAACGATCTAGAACTGCAGTTATAATACCTTATTCAGAATACAATTGCTTTCTGGCTGTTCAGTATTTATCTGGTCTCTACTATTCATGGCAGACTTTACACACCTAACGCACAGGTGTTTTGGACTATGGACTTGCCAGGAAAGAATGTGAGCCTGTATTCTGGCATTCCCATAAACTTTCTGTCCCAGTCTGAATAGGTGATCCTCAAGATGTATTCAGAACGCCTGCTGTTGGTAGCTGTTGGATGAAATGCTGCACATTAAAATTCCAACTGATCACATATGTTTCCTTTTCTGCTGTTTAGAAGATTATTTTTACTGGAACCCCAACAGTCAGACCATTACATGTTATAACAAAGGTGTAGGTTAGGAATGCTTTACTGCTATGGGGGCCAATACAGTCTAGCCACATAATAGCTTTTGGCAAATATTTTTGGATAAAATACATGTGTATGTATTTAGATATCAGGCACCTTCGTGATGCAAGTGGGGACATGAAGATTCATGATGATATGCAGCAAATAAAGAGCACTTTGATATCTTGCTGCGGGTGTATCTGAGACAACAAGCCACATCTTAAATAAAGCAACATCAGTATTTACCCATAATAAAATTGGCTTGGGCAAACTGAACTTTTTTAGATTGTTGTGCCCTCTAGAAAGTACAAGTGTTCCCCCCAGGGCCATCTTTAATATTGGTTGGAACCTGGGCAAAAATGTTCTTGGGCCGCCCCTACCCACCACACCCCGACCCACATCCACCATACAATGCAGAGCAGATAGGAGGAGACAACAGAGGGAGACGTGACCCCGTGTGAGACATCACGCGGTAACGCTACACGGTGTCCGTCAAGGGCGGAACAACACTTATGTGATGCCGATCACACAGTAAACAGAACAGTGCCGCGTGTGTATCTTTTGCAGGCGAAAGAGGCCGCTGCATTGGGCCCCACAACAATGACTGGGCCCGGGGCAACTGCCCCTTTTGCCCGGCGTTAAAGACAGCCCTGGTTCCCCCCAACCCTCCTATTTGAGTTTGATACCTCTGTTAGGCAGAACGAACCTGTAATGGAAGTTCCAATACACATTGTCGATACAGTACCAAACTTGAGCTATTAAACCCAATGGTATGGACCATTATTTTATGCACGGTCCAAGAATTTCCTAGTGCCATGTCATATTGACATGTAATAATTTATATTTGGTGCTTGGTCAGTCCATGTCAGATTTCTCCTTACTAGTTGTAACTTAGTAGCCTTTTTCTTTAGCACTGGGTCTCATAAAACAGCTTCGGTCCCATAAAAGCTAACAGACCTACATCCTGTCAGACAACAGGTCTTAAACGTGTACTTTCCTGAAACATGGAAGCTCCATTATTTACTTTGTCTTTAGTATATAAAAGAGTAGAGGAGAGGTAGCACTGTGGAAAGGGAAGCATCACAATGGCAAATTACAGGGAACCGGCTAGTAGAGAAGATAGTTACCTGCACATGAAATGTACAATGCATCAATATGTCCTTTTATTGACTTCGGATACACATGGCCTCATATGCAGAAGCAATGTTTCGGAACATCAAACAGTCCCTTCATCAGGCAAGAAAACACAGTGAGGTAACATAGTTATGTAACTGACTAGTAGATGCAGGGACCAGCACTGGACACTACTAGACCTTGGAATACCAGGGAAACACTATGAACACAAATGACCACAGGAGACACTGACCAGTAACAGACTATCAATGGACACAGGGACTAGTCACACATGTGATATTAAACTCTTACTTTTTAAAATCTATTTTGCCTAATACCTCCTCATGTATCACTTGCCCCTCCCTTTTAGATTGTAAGCCCTCACGGGTAGGGCCCTCCTTACCATCTTGTCTTAAATTGTATTGTGACTGTAATGTCTTCCTTATATTGTAAAGCGCTGTGCAAACTATTGGCGCTATATAAATCCTGTATAATAATAATAAGGTGAATATTTACAATATACGCTGCCTCTTGATGATCGCTAGTGCAACTTTCCGGTTCCAGGATGGCTTTTTTCCCCTGTAGGGCTCTATGGAGTCACGCTTGCATGCATGCACATGCATGCTTCCAGCTAGGTCTATAGCTGGTGCTGTGCGCATCAACTCAAGCAGAGAGCCCCATAGCCCTCCTGCTTCCTCCTCCTCAAAGCTTATGCTACTCCCCTGCGCCCCCCTCCTAAAAGCTAATGCCAATCCCCTGCACCCTCCTCAAAGCTAATTGATAGACAGCTGCAGGAGGCTGCACTGTCCCTTATCACATGTTACACAGTGAGTGCACTCCCCAACAGGAAGTTTGGGGAAGCTGTGCTAAGGGAGCTAGAGCCAGTGCCTGAGACTATTGCAAAATGTGAGTGCTTAGGCACATATATGAATAAAATAATGTACTTTGGAATGTTTTGTATTTAACAAAAATGAAACATTTAATGCTACTTTAAGAAGAATCCAGCACTGTAGCCAGGGATCAGTGACCTGTACACCATCTGTAGTCTGACAACCGCCCAACAAAGGGACTGAACACTGCTATAGTCAGAAATTGACAACCACCATACCCAATAATTTACCCTCACTACAACCAGGTAGCAACAACTACCTGATAGCAAACAGAACACAATTTACAATGTGTCCACTACCAGCAGAGGCAAGGAGTAACCCCCACCACAGCCAGGTAGTGATCATCACAGTAACACCACTATATCAAGGAAATGACCGCTATGTCTAAACCACTACAGCTTCCCGTGGCTTGCTAAGATCATTTGAAAGAAGGCTGTAGCCTTCTTTCAAATATTTTTTTTGGGAATCTACTGAAAGTACTACTTTACAAAAGCTGGCAATTATGCTTCTTTTTGTTTCCAGCTCCATAACTCTTCATTGTTAACAACCTCAGCCTCACATGTTAGCTGTCATGACGTTGGCTGCTCTCAACTGTGCTGTGACCAGAGGCTGCCAGGACACTTAAAATTGTTTTTTCAGTTGCAAGAATCTCCAAATAACCAAGGTGTACATGTCTATTATGCAAGACTTTCCGTTTTGTATGTTTGGAAACATTACTTTGAAAGTGTTTCCATCAGCTGAGAATATAAGATAGAAATTGATGGAAGAGTTAATTTAATGATCCCCCTTATATCTTACAGAAGTAAAAGCTACAAATTAAAAAATAAGGGTGTCAGAATGATTTTGAAAAGTAGCCCTATCCTCCATCTTTCTAGAGCAAGTTACTTGCTCAGGATCAACAGAGTTTCTTCTGCCTAAGACTTCAAACATTCTCCAAGGCTGTTAACATCATAAATGAGGCTGCATGCATTGCAAATCACAATATGCACTTAGATGCTAAAGATCTGCATTCAAAATACCCATTAGGAGGGATTCTACTGGAGGAATTAGAGATGGGAAATACTTGGGAGTCCTAGTAGACCACAGACTTAGCAATAGTGTGTAGTGCCGAACTTCATCAGAATTCTCTCATGCTTTAAAAAGATTATTTATCCAAGGGACCAATCAATAATTCCACCCCTTTACAAAACACTGGTTTGGCCCCATCTTGATTACGCACTTCAGTTTTTGTCACCAAACTGTAGGAAAGATTTCCTTGCACTCCTTAGGTATGAGGAACAATACTAAAAATTACACATATTTACCCTGGAGAAGAGATGCTTAAAGTGCACACTAAACTCAGGATTTAACTCTTAAAAATACATTAATGTACCCTAACTATTGACAAAATGTATCTTATTTGTGTATCACTCGGCTGTAGGTCTTCAAATCATCTCTGAATTGGTGCTGACACTGTCCTTCCTTCTGGAGGGGGGCTACTTTTGTTCTCCATGGTCCATGTGTGTGTTGTAAAGTAACCACCGCTCCAAGCTCACTCCTGTGATGTACTACAATCTCATACTATTTGTATTGGGATTGTAGTCTATCACGGGAGTACACTTGGAGCTGTGGCTACTTTACAGCACACACAGGGACCATGGGGAACAAAAGTAGTAGTAGGACACCAACTCAGAGATGATTTGAGTATCTCCAGCCGAGTGATGCACAAATAAGCTACATTTTTGTTAAACGTTAGGGTACTTGAATGTATTTTTAAGATGTCTTCCTCAGTGAACACAATATACAGGGGTATGGGACTTCTTAACCACTCACAATCTCTGTCTCATACACACACACACAGGTTGAATTGGATGGATCTGTTTCTTTTTTCAACCTTTTTATCTATGTAACTACAAATTCATCTTTCTTTTGGCAACCTTTTTATTACCTTATTAGATTTACAGATAGAAAGTTCTTACATGGCTGTACAATAACTTTTTAAGTCATTCTAAGAATTATACCCATCCAATATTAACTATGGCAATTGCATAACAAAGAATCTGTGCATAATGCATACAAGGAAGAATGTATGGCTTTGCCTGATACAATGAGGGCATGGACTACAACTATGATCATAAATGCCATGTACTGCACCTCCATTTATAATACAGAAGTTATATGTGGAGGATTTCCAGAGCCTTTACTACATCTTTTTTCAATAAATTACTTGCAATAAGACAGTTAATAAGCAACCAATCCTAGTTCATTTACAGTAGTGACTTTTTTGAGAGCATTGAGTCAACTAATTGAGTCAACTAATAAAATACACTTGTCTAAAAGTAACACTCACTGGGGTCTAGTTGTACATGTTTTCTTTCAAGATTCACACAACTTTCATCCAGGATTCACATATTTTTCCCAGTGAAATCCAACTAGAAAAGGATGTGAAAGTTGTGTAGGTGTTCTGTGAAAACATGAATAGACAAACCCCAAAGTGTTCATGTGTTGCCTGCTCTTGGCCATTTAGAAATATTACAGTCATTTTCAGGGTCCTTTGCAGCGTGATGGTGTGCATTACGGGAACGTACGCATTGTTCTGCGTCATTGACATAAAATACTGAAGCAAGAGTGTCAGCATAACAGTTAGGCAATCTAACATTTGTGTTTTTTAGTTCTGGATGGAGTAAGGGAGGTTTATAACACCTGTCAGCCTTTTTTTTGGCATCTGTGTCCCAGTGGGGAGATTTCCCTTTACTTTCTGTCCAATAGCCATGACAGGAAGTGAGAGGAAATCCCTCAAAAGTGAGGAAAATCTCTGGTGGTCAGCAGGGTCGCCATAAATAGCGTCCACTGGAAGATTTCCCATCTACTCTTGTTCTGGTGACAACCCGAAATTTGTGATCTTCTTTCAGTTTCAGTGATAATGGTCACCGGGGCAAATAAAGAGGGTGTATCTCACTAAGCAATAAAAAACTGCCTTTGTCCCAACTATCTTCACTGTGTGACCCTACCTGAAGCTGCATTTATTTTTGCAATTGACGTGTGCTGTCATCATGCCAAGATCAAGAGAGCTATCTAAGGCCCTCAAAAAGAAAGCTGTGGATGCCTATGCATCTGCCAAGGGATTTAATACTATTACCAAATGGTTTGAAATAAAAAAATTCATTGTAAGGAAAATAATCTACAACTGGCATAGATTTCAAACAACTGCCTAATTGTCCAATATTGGACAGTTCAGCAAATTCAACCCAAGAAGTCTCCAAGAACCACACACTTTCATCTTGAGTGTTCAATTCAGGTAACTTTTGCAACAGTTGAGGTCAAACTACATTTATCAAGAATCAGAAAGAGATGGGACAACTTCAACCTGCATGTGAGGTGTGTTAAGATAGAGCCTTTGCTATCCAAAAAGAACATTACAGCAAGATTACAGTTTGCCATTGAACATACAGGCAAATACCAAGCCTTCTGAAACAATGTGCTGAAGACAGCCCAATCACAGTTTGATGAAAGAGTTGTTAGGTAATAGTAACAGTAGACATGGTTGCCGTGAACCAAAGACAGTATTTGTAGAAGAAGCTCAGAAAAACTGTGAAGAATGAAGGTGAAAGGTCATGATTTGGGGTTGCTTTGCAGCTTCAGGGTCTGGGCAGCTTGTAGTCATCAAGTTTTAAATACATTCTGCATCTTATCAAAGTGTGCGTCATGAAAGTGTGAGACCATCTGTCCAAAAGTTGAAGCTGAACCAGAAATAAGTCTTCCAACATGATAATGATCTGAAGCACACTATAAAATCCACCAAGGAATGGCTCAGAAAGCAGAAATAGAAGAAAGAAACTGGCGTGGTCAAAGCTCTGATTTGATCCCTGCTGAATTTTTCTTGGGAAGATTTTGAAATGGGCAGTTTTTTTGAGAAAACCCACAAAGTTCTTGCGACTATGAGAATTTTGCATGGAGAACTGGTCAAAAATGTTACTTAGTCAATGTCAGAAACTGGTGGGCAGTAGCAGAAAATGGCTACAAGAAATTATTTCTGCCAGAGGGTGTAAAACCAACTTCTGATGCCAAGGGTGTGCTTATTTTCCTCAGAAAACCATTTAATCTATTGTTTATGTTACTTTTGTTGAATAAATGATTGAAAAGGCAAATCTGTCTTGTGTTATTCTTCAGATATATCACATTTATCTGTAGGTGCTGTTTAAATAAAGTTCTAATGTTTGGCTGTTTAAATATACTGAAAAAGTCAACAATTTCCATGGAGTGTACTTAATTTTTCACATGACTCTATGCGAGCACACTCACTATTGTTGTTACAGTTGTTCTGTTCCAGAAAATTGTATGTCTCCACATATATGTCTGTGTGAACTGTGTTTCCAAAGACATCTTGAAGTAATACGTTGTTCCCTTGATGACACCTCTTCAACACCTAGTAAATCTAACCTTTTCTATTATCTGTCATTACTCGCCATCACATGACTTACTAAGCAGCTAACAGATTGCATCCAAATTTCGCTATTTACTGCAAGAAACATATGCTCCTTGAAATTGATTGCTGATATTACAAGTGTTTAAATCTATTTCCTGTCACCTTCACTTGAAGGTCATTTGACAGGAAGTCATGGTTCATGGCATGGTTCTGCCATGAAAAACTCCTATTACAATTTATTTGTGTCCGTTATCCTTCTTTTCAGGCCACTGCTAGAAAGCTTTTGGCCTTACTGTACCATATTTATTGCTTGTTTATACACAGATAAAGTAAAATGATACGTAGTACGACACGGCTTTGCTAATATATGTTATGTCTAACAATAGCAACTATTTTGATGCATTGGGGTTGATTTACTAAAGGAAAATGGTTTACTTTGCAGGAGAATTTTTCCTTAGTTTAGTGAATGTTCACCTAGTAAACAATACCCAATCACGTGTAAGAAAAATAAAAAAAAAACAGCATTTTACTTTCACATCATTAGATGATGGAAGTCAGCAAAGCTTCAGCTCGTTCACCACACTAAGGGAAAATTCCCTTGCAAAATAATAATTCTCTTGTAAAGTGAACAGCCTATTTACTTTTATTAAATCAACCCCTTTGAGTCTCCCCTCTTGGAGGCTGCCTCCTGGTGAACCTTCACCGAATTTATCCATTTCTATATATGCTCCAAGATGGAGGCTCTCATAAATTAGCGTTAGGACCACACTACACAGAGGAGCCTTGACGAGGCAGTGTGCCTTCCTCTTTTCCAAACGCGGCACCATTATAAAATAAACTGTGGGCAATTTTGTAAAAAAAACAACCCACAAACAAAATATGCCCTAATAGGG
>NW_017306270.1:2460243-2515896 GCF_000935625.1 Nanorana parkeri | reverse complement strand
GATTTAGATGTTTTATATGATTTTATGGACCTTTTTCAAATAAAAAATATTATTTCACATGATTGTGTATTCTTAGTAAGTAAATACAGAAGATGAGTTAAAATCCATGGCTAGTCACTACAGCTTTTGGAATGTTAACCATAACATCCTCATGAAA
The DNA here is from genome assembly GCF_000935625.1 of Nanorana parkeri. Taxonomy (NCBI): domain Eukaryota; kingdom Metazoa; phylum Chordata; class Amphibia; order Anura; family Dicroglossidae; genus Nanorana; species Nanorana parkeri. Next base: position 2,515,739 of record NW_017306270.1, on the reverse strand, counting down.
GATTTTACCTGCTTCATTGGTTTTTCCACTTCAAAGTATGTTTTCATTTACAAGGATTGTTAATTTGGCAGTGTTAGATATAATGGATTCAGGATGTGCCTGCTTCTTCAGGATGTGTGACTTTCGGTGTCTGGCTCTACAGTAGCCTATCTTTGACATATTAACACATCACAAAACAACAGAGATCCAACCAAGAAATGTGATAGTAATTAGCCCTGGAGAAGAGCCGTTTTTCCCGAAGGCTAGTTAAAATGGCTCTGCAGATGACTTTATGTCTTAAATATTATTATTTTAAAGATAAAGAAAATCACCAAAGCAATGACAGTTGTGTCTCCAGGCCTGGACGTCAGTCTTCCACTTCACTTGATGAACTCGACAAGAGAGTTTCTGACCCCCTACTGCTAAAGTTGTAGCCTCTTTTCCCTTCTTCTTCACAAGTGATGACTTAAATTAAAACAAAAGATAACATTCCACTAGAAGCTGGCATTAATAAAAAAAGCTAGAATTAAATTAAATTATGTTCTCCCATTGAACTCAGCAATATAAATGATTGAAACCATAAGGCTTTCCCCACGGTGTGTAAAAAAGACAATAATGAATTGCATTGTGGCAGTGATTTCATTGTAAGGATTAGATTAGATTAGATTTTTCTTTCCTTTATCGTAGGAAAAAAAAAACAGCTTTGCATTATGTCTCATTTAAAATAAATGTCAAGGAATACAAAGCACAATCCAGGACTGTTTAATTTTTTGGCATGTTTTTTTTTCCTGTTTGGTGAATTGTTTTCATGCTGCGAGTGTATTTCTGAGGTAACCAAACCTGTGTTTTGAGTTCATTACATCAAATACATTGCCAACGTGTGATTTCTGCCAATATGTAATATACTGAGAGATTAGAACTGCGCTGATTAAACATAGAGATTTATATTCCATTAGCGCACAGGAGGGAAAACAAAAATAAAGTACAATTAGCCCAGGGACATAGAACAATTTGTTTAATTTAAAATGTCTGTTAGGCAGATTAGCTTGGAAACAGGTTAGACAAATAATGGTTTGGGTAAAAGTGTAAATCTTTTTCTTTCAATATATGCATTTATCACTCATCAAACACGCTTGCTTTAACTTTTTAGTGTTCTGTCAGTACTCAGCTATTTTAAACAGCAGAAGTCTGTCTGACATTGGTCAGCTCAAATATACAGACTCAGGAAAGCTCTGCAAGCATCTGGGCTAAATAACTCAGAACAGAGCCTATATAGATTCTAATAAAACAAAAAGTTTGTTTTCCCCACCTTAGCTGTAAAACCTCAAACCCCTACCATGTGGAGGTGAGAAACCAATGTAACACATACACACCATTCACAATCCTGCCCTCTAGTGCCTCACATAGCCTCACATATCCTCCCTCTCTGCTGAAACCTGGGGGAACAAGCACATTTTGACAACATATAGTGGCTGCATGACAGTCCATAAGCATTCACTTGCTGGGTCCCTGGCCTGTGTTCTACATATAATTTAGGGAGAAACCATATTGTGATCCTTGCATTGTTCCCTTTGTTCAGAATCATCCACAGTAGTGGAAAATGATCTGTAGTCAATCAGGACTGTCTGTCCAAAGAGTTAATACCTCAATGACTCTAGTGCCCTCTTTTTGGCCAGACAATTCCTTTTCACTTTTAATCACTTCCTCTCTGCAGGGGTTAGTTTCTGGTGTGTTATTGAATATTCTTCCCCATCACTTTCCTGGGACAAGACTGCTCCCAAAACAACATTAGAGGCCCTTCCACAATACCACCATTATCTCTATCTCTATGCCTCTTCATTTCATTTCACCATGGTGGACTTAGCCCCTTTGGTGAGATCTTCAAGTGGAGCTGCTATAGTAGCAAAGTTAGGCACAAACCTCAATCAATATCCTCAAGTAATATCCTAGAAATGCTGCAGTCTGTTTGTGACACTGGTGTGGGCCAACTTTTATTTGCATGAGTCTTGTCCATTAGAGGACACATGACCCCCACCTAATGCTGTAGCCCAACCCAGCTTCTTACAGGCTTATTGAGCATTTTTAAAGATTCGTTTGACAGCCTTACAAATGGAATCTAGAACTGCCTGGACCTTCTGTAGGTGAGAATACCAATAAAGACTAAAAATAACAACATCATCTAGATATGCTGAAGCATCTGCTTTGTGGGCCTTAAGAATGCGGTCCATCATCTTTAAAATGAGGCCAGGGCCCCCTGTAGGCTAAGAGAGAGGATCAAGTATTGGTACAGCCCATTTGGTTTCACAAATGCTCTTTTTTCCTTTTCCTCTCTTTTTCCTTTGCACTGTTTTTTAAGGTAACCTTCCTATATTGTTTAGGAAGATTGAGTGTGGCAAGCTACCCGGAGAAATCAAACCTTTCTATAGCTCATCCATCTGGGGCATGGAATAAGCATCAAATCTGGATATCTCATTTAGCTTCCTAAAGTCATTGCAGAACCTCAGGCTGCCAGTATGCTGCCTAAGGGTGGAAATTATGGTACTTGACCTCTTGCTGTTGGATTCCTCTATAACCCCAAGGGCTAACAGTTTCTGTACCTCTTCTGAAATAACTTGGGTGTTCTGTAGTCCATGGAGAAAGTTGGGAACAATTTATTTTCTTTACATTCACAGCAGTACCTGCCCTCAAGTAGCGTACAATCGAAGGTCCCAATCCCAAGTACATACACATACTATAGCCAATTTAGACAGCAGCCAAATAATGTATCAGTATATCTTTTTGGTCACCAGTACTAAGAAAAGATGTCCTTGAGTTGGAAAAAGTCCAGCGAAGGGCAACCAAACTAATTAGGGGTATGGAGGACCAGAGCTACGAGACGAGGCTACTAAATTTAAACATGTTCACATTAGAGGTGAGGAGATTAAGGGGGGATATGATTTCCATGTACAAAATGTTTAATGGTGGTAGCAACATTAGCGATAAACTGTTTAAAATTAACTCCGTTACAAAAACTAGAGGCCATCACCTAAAATTGATGGAAAAAAAATTCCAGCACAAGGGGCGAAGGGGGTTCTTCACAGTAAGATCAGTTAGGGTCTGGAACTCACTGCCACAGGCGGTGATTTCAGCAAATAATGTGGAATTGTTCAAGAAACTTTTGGACGATTTCTTAAGGGACCGTAATATACAGGGGTACGGGTACTCCTAGAATGAGATCCTAATAGGTTGGACTTGATGGACTAATGTCTTTATTCAACCTCAAATACTATGTAACTTTTGAGTATGGGAGATAACTGAAGTACCCACATGAAACCCACTCAAGCACAGGAAGAACATTCAAACTCAATGCAGATAGTGCAAAAACAATAAGCTATCTATCTCGCATTCTGCAAATCAGACTTTTACGGTTTTCGTTAGTGTGGCTTCCAGACACCTTGAAAAGATGGCCACTGACTGTGGATGTTTGGGAATTTTACATATGGTAGGCAGTAATAGTTAACATGATTGACAGACACTAAAGAAAATGTCTGTGCATGCAAGAGCTATTTATGTATTCATTGTTAGTGAACTGATATACATGAAACGTCCTCTGTAGCATTCCTATGCATTACAACATAAATTCTCAATATAAATAAATACAAGGCACAGAAAGCATAACTTTTATCTGTATCATCTGCTTATAAAGAAACAGATTTTCAGTCTTGGCATTCATTTTAAATCTACTAAGCATTTAACGTTCTGGCATTTTGCTGATCATCACTATCTCTTTATTACCTTGTCAGATTGACCCTGAAATGTAAACAGCAGAAGTAGGATGTGCTGAACCCATGATATGTGTTGCAAAGGATGAAGACGTACGTTCAAATTGTCAGCTTTGTGGGCTTGAGAAAAATTTGCCTGGTGTATGTTACAGACTGTAGGCTGGCACATTTTCTGTTCCTGGCAAGACACAAACTCTATGGAGGAGTTGACTGGATAGATTGAGAGCTCTGTTCTTTGCAGTGAACATCAGGAGTACAAAACATACTTAGCAAGCAAGAAAAAAGTTTCCACTGCACTAGAATTTTATAGCACTTTAAGATTATAAGGGTTCTCCAAGAAGGAAACACATTTGTTCCACTTAGAAGACTTAGGGATAGGGTTGAATGTTGTGAAATGATTTAGAGCTTTTAGAACTTTTTTCTGACTGTATGGGTTCAGACTTTGCATAGCCCTCAGCTATGCTGTGGATGTTAAGCAGCTGAGGGCTGTATATCATAGAACAGTCCTTGTTGAAGAGGTTTAACTGAGTAAGAGGCAACCAATAGATCTCCTGCTGTTGTGGCTATTATTATTATTGGTATTTATATAGCATCGACAATTTATGCAGTGCTTTACACAGTGCACATTCACATCAGTCCCTGCCCTCAAGGAGCTTACAATCTAAGGTCCTTATCTCACATGCATACATACAGGGCCAATTTAGACAGAAGCCAGTTAACCTACCAGCATGTCTTTGGAGGCTACAAGTCTTATTAATATACGTCAGTCCCAATGTAGAAGATTGGAGATAAGGCTAGGACTTGTAGTTTCAGAGCATGTTGATATCTTATAGTTACCCAACAATGGCTTTTTCGGAGAGGATCTTAGGGGAAGTTCTTAATTCAGCCTCTTCTCTACCCTCATTCTTGATGATGAGGTTTCCAAATCTTGCAAGAAGAAGCCCCTGTGTGTGTGTGTGTGTGAAACACGTCAGAAGTCTCAATTAATCTCTTGTGTTATGCTTTTATGAAAGAATAAAGGAAGAGTTCGGACATAACTGTGGTCATCCAATTTTCCTGCATAGTGGTTGTCAGTAAACAAGCTGGATGAGCAACTGGCTATACCAGGCAAGCATGGACTAACCTGGAGCAACACACTGCTTTTCGTACCTTGCATGAGCATCTTTTCATGAGATTTGGGATACTCAGCTTACTGAGTATAAGCTCAGATACTTCCTATGATCTCATTGAAAGGATCGTAACCTCTCATCCTCTTGAGTGCGCAAGTGGTTGTCATCCTCCGGAGTAGGTAAGCTGAGTGGAAGGTAAGTATATATTTTTTCTCCATAGATTTATTTTTACAGATATCATGCAGTGTTTTGAAATATGGGTGGGAGGCCTGATGTAACCAGACTTTGCTTTTAAGTGCGAGGTCCACGTTAAGAAATAGACCGGTTGCTATCGGAAACTATCTAGCAAAAATAAAGTATTATTTGGGCTGGTTTTAGAAATTTTCAGTATTAAGCACTTGTAAGTCAAATAACAGAAACATTTGAAATGGGTGTGTGAATAAAGTAAGTTTTTCCCTACTCATTAGACTTTTTTTTAAACAACATTTAAGCTGCACTTTTATTAAGTTATAATACATTGCCACTAAAAAGGAAACAGCTGATGTTCTTTAATATATGAAATATGTTTGAAAGTTGGCGTCTTAGCAAAATTAATGGGGAATTTGAAAGTTATTTATATTTAACTTCCCTAGTGATATTTCTCCTTCTTCAGGACTCATTTTAAAATGACAGGGATAGGGCTTGTCTATTGCACAATAATCTAATATTGTTCCGTATGTTATGGATTCACTTTCAGGGTTAGGTAATTTATTATTGGAAACCTTAATTTTTAAATATATTAGCTGGCTTGTTTTTAAAACAAACCTGACACCAATCTTGGCAGTTCAAGCTGAATACGGGAAAACTACATACATAATCAGGGCTTACCTTCAAGGGAAATTATGAGTAGATACATGAGCTGTAGGTTGATGTAGGTTGAGCTGAAGGTGATATAGGCTGTTTATTATGTTATAGGCTGTCTATTGTGATATAGTTAAATCTTGACTTTACCTGTAAAGTTTCCATCTCCCACCTCCTGAGCCTCTGTATACATAAGAGGCCATTTATCCTAATAGAGGGCCAAGGCATGCTGGCAGGTTATTGTATGCATGCACAATAGGGACCTTAGATTGTAAGCTCTTTGAGGGCAGGGACTGATTTGAATATGTGAAGCAGTGTGTAAATTGTCAGCGCTATATACATACCTGTAATAAATAAATCAAAAAACTACTGAGGTTAACAAGGCAGAAGGGGCTCGGTCATGCTGGACTTTAGTAGAAAAGTCAACACGTACTTATAACTTTGGCTGCCTGTATCTCTGGTACTACATATTGTTTTTGATTGTTATTTTCGCTGAAGGTTTTGTCCATGTGTGTTTGGATTGCTTGGGTTTGTAGCAGGTTTGCTTTCAGTACCTGTTCAGCAAATCAGAAAGTACTCGGTAAAGAAATATTAGAATCAAGTTTACAGAATGTCGAGTCAAGTCAATGTATGTCAGATTTACATAATTGTGCAGCAAGGTACTGTGAAGTTAAAGGAGTTGTAAAGTCCCAGCATATCCTATCTTGCTATAACATCAGCATTGTAATAGGAATACTAAATTGTGTCTTATAATGCAATCAAAGCTTACTTGAAAAAATCCCTTTCATGTAGTGAGTGTTGCCTTCCATCTGCCCATCACTTCCATCAACTTCCTGGATTCCCAGTGTGCTTTGCGTCTCTTTCACTGCTGCTTGATTTGACACAATCTCCTTTTCTCAAGACTACTTATCCCATTATGCATTGCTTCCAGCATGCAAGAACCTATGTTCTATATCAATATGATTATTGGGTGGGATAGATGGGGGTGGGATAGAACTTATGGAAATTCTGTATTGAAATACATATTTCTGTTTGTTTTTTGGCCATAGAAACTCTTTACAAGAGGTGCATACTAGGGATGTCACGATACCACTTTTTCAAGACCAAGTACAAGTACTTTCCCTCAGGTACTTGCCGATACCAATTACCGATACTTTTTCTTAAAGGGACGTGTGACATTTTTTCTAAAACAATACAGACTAATGATTTTAGGGCAGTTTCTTTATAATTATGAAGCATTATAACTCAATCCATGATTATACAGCAATGGAGAATAGCAACAAGCAATAGAGGATCTGTAATACTGCAGGTAGAGGGAGGTTAAGGCACCGTGCACTCAGCTTGGCATCCAGACACGCCCCTCTGCCTTTTCGTTTAAAGTAAAGTGCCGGTATCGGCCGTTAGTATCGGGGCATTTTCACGAGTACAAGTACTGCCCTGTGTCGGGCCCAATGCCGATACTAGTATCGGTAATGGGACATCCCTAGTGCATACAAATGTCCAGTCATATCCAGGAAATTAAAAATATAGAACTTCACTTGGCCATGATTCTCATTAAATAAGGCCCTATAAGCATGCTATTTGATCTACCTCTAAATAGTCCTTTTAAAAAAAATAAAAATAAATGTGTCATGAAAGGAGGAAAAAAATAATAATATGAATATTTAAACGATTATTTATATTTATTATTATTTATCAATATTTAACACCTCCGCCATCTTTTTGAAATGTTTGAAATTTTTGAAAAACCAGTACTATGTAGAACAATCATGTGAACTTTGTTGCATATTTTTCTTTTCCTAACGTGACTGATAATATAAAAAGCCAACCGAAGAAACCACAGCGCAGAGATAACCCATATTTCTGTCAATAACTATACACAGGCGTATCATTTTATGTAAACTAAGAGTAGTGAGATTTATGAAGTTTATAGGAAAGTGGATTATATTTTGTTGTTTTGTTCCCCTATTAGGATTTGCCATAAATCAGGCACTACGTTTTAAAGTTATGTGCTTATGGCTGCCTTTTTTAGAAGTGAACATTATTCTTGGTAGATTAACTCTTGATAAATGACAGAAATATTGCTGTTTTTAACGAGTACAGATTGTGCTCTATGATTTATTAGGACTGTACGTTAAGCGTAAGGCATAGTGCTTTCACGGTTTTATATGACACGGTTTATGAGTGGTACGTTGCAAAAACTTGTTCTTTTTATTTTTTAAATAGGCTTGGATATTTAGGACCCCTTGTAGTAGTGAGACTGGTGTTTCTGTTTTCTAATTATGGTATGCGATACTTTCTCAGCTATTTCTGTAATTTATAAAACACATACATGGATTTGCGTGTATTTATTGGGTTGCACAGGCCATTTTGCAGCCACAAGTTTGCAATAAAGGAAAAGGGTAGGAAAGCTAGACTTTGACAGGGCTATTCACTAAGCTTCCGAAGGCAGCCGTGTGAATAACCGACCCGAAGTGAACGCTGTTCGGCTATTCACTTCAGGCTTGTACACCTGATTACCTGGTAACCAACGGACGCTGATCTGTCACTGCAAGTGGCCGGAGCCAGCCGTGAGATTACGGCTGACTCCACCCAGCTGTCAGTAGCCGGCTTTCGTTTGGCCCGCTTTGGCTTTCACCTCAACTCGATTAGCCCATACAGCAGCCCTTCGGTTCTACTGAACTGAAGGGTTCGGGTGTCCGACGTTAGCCGAAGGATCAGCCAGAGCTACGGCTGATCATTCGGCTAGCACATTATAGAATGGTGATGTGACGTCACACATTTCCATATTTTTGTTGTATTCAATACACTGCCTGGCCAAAAAAAAAGTCACACACTCTAATATCTTGTTGGACCTCCTTTAGCTTTGATTACGGCATCCATTCACGGTGGCATTGTTTCGATGAGCACATTCAATGTCACAACATCTATTTCTGTCCAGAGTTGCATTATTCTGACTCCGATTGTTGTATTAGTGATTTATCCCTTGCTGAGACCTCTATGCCTGGCCTGTATAAGCAGATATAATCACTGTGGACAATCCTTATCAGATAGCTTTTCGTCCACAAAGTGCTTTATTGGTTACAGCAGACAGCAGGATACAGCACATGAATGAATAGACGGCATAACAAGGATGATAATGTTTCCAGGCTAGCATGTGCATGTGGTCCTGCTACAAATAGCCGTGACATTAACACGACTACTGGAGAAGAAGGGTGGTACATTACACAGAAGGTGAGGGAAATGCAGAAAAACATGGTGCAAAAACCCAAAACGACCAAAAGATGTCAGTGTAATAATTAGCTATATTGTACCAATGAGCAAATGGCTTAAGGAAAATAAACTACATCAATTTTAATTTCACATTATTACGAATATTAACCATGACTATGAATTGTCATATTTTATACAACAATTGTGACAGCACATGGATTCATTTTCCATCAAGATCTTGTAGTGATGATGGGAGAGTTCGAACACTGCTTAAAGTCTTCTCCAGCACATCCAAAAGATTCTCAATGGGGTTAAGGTCTCGAGTACTTTATCTTGACTATCTACTTTATCTCTTGGTTCTAATGTACAAATCTATATACACTGCCTGTCCCCCCAAAAAAAGTCACCACCTGGATTTAGCTAAGCAAATAGGTCAGAGCCTTCCTATCACGATACCGTGCATAGGTGTCCCCATACCGCATGCAGGTACCTATACAGGAGGACCAAATACGTGACCACACCAAAAAATGCTTATGAACTATTGTTTATTAGACCAAAATCACATAACCACAAGCAACCCCACCACCACCCGCCAGTAACATATAATAGCCAAACTAAATGCAAACAGCAAAATCACACAACGAAGACAACAGGGCTAGTTATCACCTGGGGAACAGGGCAACAAGATGGGAACAACAGATCAGGAGACCTCAGGGGAAAGAGTCAGGGTTCAAGGAGGCAACAGGATACAGGATATGGCAACAATATGGCAACAATACTGAGGCACAGGCCTCACTGCCGGGAGAGGTTAAATACCCTCCTAGAGCAGCACCAGGTGGTGACTAATTGCAGGTCAGCACTGGAATTGCAATGCAATGCATGTGTGAGGATGGAGAGTAAAACTAAATCAAACTAAATCAAGGTTAAATACCCTCCCAGATCAGCACCAGGTGGTGACTAACTGCAGGTGAGCACTGGAATTGCAGGATCAGGTTCCAGCTCCACAGTGCCACCCACAGGTGCTCTGGTCCCTGACACTTCCATTGAATAATAAGTATAGGTTCAGTGCCCAACAAAATGAGGTCAGTTGTCTACCTGAATATACTAAATGACCAGATTTTTTCTTCTATGGATTTTTCTTCCCTGATGGCACATTGCACATATTCCAAGATGACAATGCCAGGATTCATTGGGCTCAAATTGTGAAAGAGTGGTTCAGGGAGCATGAGACATCATTGTCACACATGGATTGGCCACCACAGACTCCAGACCTTAACCCCATTGAGAATCTTTGGGATGTGCTGGAGAAGACTTTACGCAGTGATCTGACTCTCCCATCATAACTACAAGATCTTGGTGAAAAATGAATACAACTCTGGATGGAAATAAATGTGACATGGCATAAGTTCATCAAAATAATGCCAAAGGTGAATTCGTGCCGTAATCAAAGCTAAAGGCGGTCCAACTAAATATTAGTTTTTTTTTTTTTTTTGGCTAGGCAGTGTATATACCAGTATACTTCAATGAGAAATTAAACAATGTAGTTAGAAATGTATCATCTAAGCAATGCATGTGTGAGGATGGAGAGTAAAACTAATTCAAGATAATGAATATATAAAAAGCCTTCTCAACGTGTAAACAAGCTTGTTAAATGGTGCTGTATTTATACTGAGAGACCTCTAAGAAACAAACTGTTTAAACAGGTTTGGATAGATTTGTACAGCTGGGAAGCAGAACCAGTACATGTTTCGGGCTCTGTGATGAGCTAAAAGAATATACAAATGAGATAACTTTTCCTTTTGAAATGACTTGATTTTATCAGATTGTTTACTCATCTGTCACTGCATTGCAATGAACCATAAACCACTTGACCACACCGATATAATACACAGAGACTGTTGATGGAAACTTGATAGGCTCAGGTTTATGATTTTCAAGTACTAAAAAAGAAAATCGCTATTGAGACAACAGAGCAATACATGTATCTATCAAAGCAAGAATTACAAAAAGACATTTGCAGACTGGACTACATTTTGTAAGATTTGTTTTAATTCAATGAGTTTTCCTTGCAGCCATGTTATATTAGAGTCTTCCTATAGGACCTATATAGGAACAAGCAGCACCATCGGCAGTCATTTCAGCATTGCCCATAAGAAGTGTTCCTATAGGACCTAACACCAGCCCAAACATTTTTTTTTGTCGTTTTAGATATAAGTGGATAAGGTTAGAACCTCTGCTCACTTTTTATGGCTGCCTATGTCCCTGTTCGACAGGTTTCAGATGAAATATAAAGTGAGAGGAAATCTCCCCAAAGAAGCATTTCAGTGATCAAGCCGAAGTCAGTAATGTAATGTAAATGTATGAGCCTTAAAGTGGAGAGCAATAAGAGTGATCAGTAAATCGGTAGCCAATGGACGGTACATGAGTAGATGTAGTCAAGATGCAGTGTAGCAACAGCAACAGGACCAGGAAGCAAGATATTGGCATAAGCACAATAATCTGGCAAAATTATGGGGAGAGTAAAATACACTCATCCTCATACTTAGAGCTGATGTGTGACATTGCAGCTGTTGGCTCTAACCTCTATTGATCGAGAATTGAGAGATCACATACCTCTGATCGCTCAGTTCCCAATCTTTTCCCTGCAGAGAGCAGTAACTGTCAGTCATCACTCCCCGCATGGATTCCCCCCTCTCCTCTCCGTTCCTCCAGCGCTGACTGGAGGAACGGATGGATTGTAGAAGAGAGGAGCAGGGAGCAGAGCAGTGGGTTGCCTTGCTGAGTTTGTGGAGACATATACAGCTGACTAGCACACACAAGAGTGGCTCTATAGGACCCTGCATGGGAAAAGGAGCCATTCTAAAACAGGATATCAGAGCCAGTGCTCAGGGGCCCAGCTGATTCTACAGCAGACTAAAACTTTTAAATATCAAGAAGCAGCTTCCATTGTAAGTGATTTAACCAGCATTTGAAATGGCTTAAAAAACTTTTGGCTTTAATATCACTTTAAGTTACATTGTTTATTTATACTTTCTATTTAAGCTACCCTCTTGCATCTTTCATCTAATTTCATTTTAATCTTTGTACACAGATGCGGGGACAATAGGTTGTAAAGTTAGGAGATTATGCAGTGCTTGCAACTGTTTTTATGATCACAGTCCTGCACTGCCTTACTTCCATATTTGCACTTTTGGCTTGATGCGTCTGGAAGTTACAGCCTCTTCCTCATCAACACAGCTTTGTAAAGTCAGAGCAAAGCAGAGCTAAGGAGCTGATTGTTATTAATTAGTCCATAGCGCTGACCTTCGCACCTCCGCTACAGTGAAAAGAAAGTTCCCAAACCAGCTGTGCACTTTTTTTTTCTGTTCATGTCAAAAAGAGATTTTATGATCTGTTTGAGATGTGAAGATGTGTTTAAAATTGACTTTAAACAGCTTTGAAATCTTTCCTAAGGGGTAAAACGGTACATATATATATTTCTTAAATCCAAACATAACAGAATGAATGTAGATGAATGTACCTTCTTTATCATTCATTTCACCATAGTCCTGGAGCCCTTCACACAACACTGGAGTATTACCTGATGGGGAGGAAGATGTATGAAGTAAGAACAAGCCTACTCACAGATCTGAAGGATGTTGCTTCACAAAATGAGGCAGGAGCTTCCATGGATTCCAGCACATGTGGTTCTCTGTCATAATTAGACATTGTAGACTTAGATTTAATTTTAATTGAGATTTTTTACATATTTAAAGCCCAAGATCAGGATAGAAATTAAAAAAAAAAACCCCAACCCTCCCTTCCATTAAAGTAGCTATGTTTATATAAGAATAAAATATTCTTAATCTTCATCATTCTTTGTATCACTCTTAGGGCTCATTCACAGGGACATACTGAATTTACAATGTAAAACACAGAATGTCGCTGGCAGCAAGATTCTCCATTTTAAGCTGTGAAAACATGCATGAAACCTTTTTGTGCACTGCTTACATGTATACAAGCATACAACGTTCATGTAGCCCATTGGTTTCTAGGACATACAGTACATGCTAGCAACGAAAGATGCTAATCAGCAATAGCCACCTGCATCCTAGCAATGGAAGATGCTAATCATCAATAGCCACCTGTGTCCTAGCAACGGAAGATGCTAATCAGCAATAGCCACCTGCGTCCTAGCAATGGAAGATGCTAATCAGCAATAGCCACCTGCGCCCTAGCAACAAAAGATGCTAAGCAGCAAAAGCCACCTGTATCATAGCAAGGAAAGATGCTAATCAGCAATAGCCACCTGCATATTTTTTGTTATGCTGTGTGAATGGGAATACGTCATAAACACATAGATGAGTTATCTGAAATATGACTGCAAAAGTGGACATTTATTTATTACAGGTATTTATATAGCGCTGACAATTTATGCAGCACTTCACATAGTTGCACATTCACATCAGTCCCTGCCCTCAAAGAGCTTACAATGTAAGGTTCCTATCTCACATGCATACATAGAGGGCCAACTTAGAGAGGAGCCAATTAACCTATCAGCATGTCTTTGGAATGTGGGAGGAAACCGGAGTACCCAGAGGAAACCCACGCAAGCACAGGGAGAACATGCAAACTCCTTGCAGATAGTGACCTGACCGGGATTTGAACCGTGGACCCCCAGTGCTAACCACTACGCCACTGTGCTGCACAGACATACACTTTAAATTAAATTGCTCATGTAGGCCTCATTCACATGGGACATGTTGTCCTGTAGAGTGTTGAGGGCCTTATTTTATAAGTGTGTGGGCAGCTCTAAGTGGAGCTGGATCCATCATATATGCAACTGAGACATGCTTTGTGGGGCAACATACCCCATGTGAATGAGGCTGTAGATTACATATCTAAATTTATTTGGTCAAACTTTTTTGGATCAACATGTTTTCATACCATCTGACCCCAAAACATAAAATGCCCCAAAGACTTGTCAGATCTGTATATATTGGACTATTGAAGGACAGGTACAGAGTTTCAGTTGTTAATACGGAAGACTCTTATTTATTTTGATTGCCCAGATTTCCCAAAACTGGTCTTTTTTTGGCTCACAGGTCGGACCTAAATAAGACCAGAATTATTTTTAAAATAATAATCTGGATATTCTCTTTATTTCCTTGTTACATGTTTGAAAGTCATTAAGGGATATATCAGAAATGAGCTAGATTCATGCCGCCTAATCTCCCTTTGCACAACATTACCTATGTTTAAATGTCTCTAAACATTTGCAGATGAATTTCAATATATCTTCTAATGTACTTCATTATGATGTGTTGGTACTTCCTGAGTTAGTCATTAAGGCCCAGGATAGGTCTCACCTTTGTGATTAACAAAGCCTTGTTCTCAAATGGACTTCTCTTTTGTCTCCTTATGCAACCTGCTTGTTAGAGGCTTACTTCGGCCTTCGCTGCATTGGAAGGGCAGAGGGGGGTCTCCTAAGTTTAAACACTTCCCCTTTTTTCCTTCCTCCCTCAGCATGGTTTCAAAAGTTTTTAAAGGGCCGCCAGCTGCTTTGGCTATTCTAATGAGTCCCAGGTGCGCCTCCTTTCTCCTGCTTAACTCTTTCCCCTGATTTTCTCCGCACACAGGTCACGTTATAGTTTGTGAATTTGGGGTCTCAGGGGAGAGTTCTATAAAAACAGAAAGTGAAAGGTGGAGTTGCTCCTCTTTGTGATCAATCTAGTTTCAGCTAACAGTTGACTAATGTAAGAAACTTCAAACATAATCACCTGTATGTTGTTATACACAACACTATTGCTGGCTGAAGACATCACAGAAATGCATGAACAATCAAAGTTGTGCCCAATCCAACTGCCTGGGCCACATTAATGGTCTTGTTTAGGCAATCAAGAGTGGTGGGTTTTCACAACGTCTCAGTTTTAAAACGGAAATAGCATTCAGTACTCCAAATATCAATATGTGGCTTCTTTATTTCCATCGAAAGACATATCCAGGAAACATCAAGGCAAACTTCTGTAATATGTTTCAACATGACCTAATTATAGAGTCACAACTTGGCTCTGAAGACAGTCCCAGAGCAGGCTTATCTTGAGGGAATAGCAATTCCCTCAAGAACAGGTATGATTCCCTGAGAAAACCATTGTTTAGGATTGGCCCCCTTCGAGGTTAGATGGTTGAATGGCCCAGGCAAAAGTGAAACCATCTTTCTTCTTCTTTTCTTCTAGGTTTATAGCATAATCAGTGGAAATGGAATGAGACCTTTTGTTTCTTAATAAACACCATCTCTACCATTTCAGAGTTTTGTAAATGTTGTGAGTGCCTTCTTGCAATGAACACCTATAATACATGGGACTCGGGTATATGTATGTTGATAGGTGCAAACCTAAGTCAATATCACTAACTGAACTCACCATGCTTCAACTAAAGACAGAAATAGGTTTCAAGGGATAAAATGTGGTGCATAAATCTTACTAACCTTGGTATCCTTCTTCCACCAGTCAACCATGCTGTTCATTTCCATTATCCTCCAGATTTTTTTTTTAAATATCTCAAAGGAATTAAGGAAAGTCCCTTGAAGGACAGTCCCTTGAAGACCAAAGCGTGCTTAAAAGTGACCGAATCATTTTCTCTACTAGGGGGACTGCCTAATGGTAACCATTAATTTCAGAAAATGGGTTACATCTGCAACACAGACCCTTAGGGGTTTATTCAGACTTGTTTTTATGAGAGGAGTTATTGTTTAAATAATCCCTAAATATGTCCTATTTTAACTATAAACCACAAGTAATGTTTTATGTAGACTTTGTAAAAGTGTCTGACAGACTTATAAATGATTTAAACCGCACATATATAGTTCTTAGCACCTGCAATTATTTTCTATGAGTTAGCACTGCTTTTGTATTTAAGCAATAAGAAACAAAAAAAAATGTTAAAGTTTCAAACACATTGATCATTTCATATACAGTATGTTTTTAATTTTGTTCACTGCCCTTGGAAGAGAACTAAGCAGGAACTCCAAGTTCCACTGAACCCTTAATGGAGAACACCCAACAATAACCATAAAAAGGTAGCTATGCTCTATCTGATGGTTATTTAGCTGTGATGTGCGGGGACTTGCTGGGAAGTCACCAGAGTTTGCCCAAGGCCCTGCAAAACTGTGACTGAGGAACCCCTCAGAGCCCAGTTAGTTGCGGCAGGGCCATTCCCCACCCCTTTGTAATGTGAAGCTATGGGATGCGGAATGCCCCTGTCACAACTGATTGGGCCGGGAGGGGGTGTGTCAGCCACGTTATTGCATGGGCTTTAGTGAACGCCAGTGAACTGGGTGCACACCAAGCCCCATGCACATCTCTACTGTTTGGCTTCTGTTGCTTAATGTTGCAGGTGTTCAGAGCCAAAAAAAACATTAAAATTTCCCCCTGTTCCAATTTCCTTTATATTGGTGGCTACGTTTGCTCCCATTGTTTGTAAGAACATAGCCACCCACCTCTGCTCACTCCCAACATGGACTACATTAAATACATGTTGAGGCATCCAGCATCGACTGAAGAAGATACACAGAGAAAACAGCAAATGAAAATATTGCCGCCCACAAAGCACTGCCCCCCCCGTGCTTCAGAACAGAGCGACTCAATGGGGGCTCCTGCATAGTACAACTGGCTGGCGCATTGCACACAGGCCATTGTAGTTTGGAGAGGGAGCAGTGCACGTGATCGCAATATACGCTCGTATACGCAATATACTGCTCGTACCCACAAACTGGAAGCTACGTTAGAAGAGGCTCTGTTGGGGGCATGATTAGAGAACTTTTAAAAGTAAAAAAAATGGTATGTGTTAGTCATTTTAACATTTTAATACACTGTGATGGTGTTTTAACAGGGAAAGTTTAGTGACACTTTATATCTAGTATAACCTAAGTCCAAACTTTTTTTTTGGTTTTGGATAGAGTAAAGGATGGTTATAACCCACGTGTGTCACATGGAGATATTTTCTTTCACTTCCTGGCCAATAGTCACAACAGGAAGTGAGAGGAATTCCCTCCAAAGAGAGAGAAGTCCTTGGTGATCAGCAGAACTAGTGTCCCCATCTATTCCTGTTCTGATGACAACCCAAAATTTGGGAATTTTGGATCTTCTTCCACTTTCAGTGACAGAGGTGTATGAAGTGAATCTACAGAGTGAAATAGAGTTTCTATAAAAGTGTAAAGAGAATTTCTGACTCTAGGCATTGTTGGTCTGCAGGACACACAGTGTTTGATGCAGCACAGCAGCTGGTACAGTACAAGGGGATTTACAAAGTGCTTATCAGGGACTCTGACACCTGGACGAGTTGGAAGGCGGAACGCTGCAGGCACCTGAGGTCTGTAATTAGGAGAAAGCAAGGGGTTATTAATGGGGCTCAGGAGGTGGCTGGCATTAAGACACGATTTATAGAAGGACAAATTCTTTAGTCATAATTTATGTGTTAGCCAGTGACTGCAGCTTTAATAGAAACAAAGTGGTGAAAGCCCCCCAGAAAGTGAGAGGTCCCTCCACAAGTCCTTTGTAGCAGATCCTTTTTTTTTTCAAAACTACAATAAAGTTTATGACTTGTTTATGCTCTGAGTATAGTGTGACTGCTCTTATGTATGCTTTATTATCATGGCTTTGCAAGCTGCATGTATCTTACTAATACCTCCCAACTGTCCATCATTTGGAAGGCCTCTCTCTCATTTGGAATTAGACATGTGCGATTCGTTTAGTTCCCAATCAAAATTCGTACGAATTTTCCGAAATCCGGACATTCAGACACATCCGAATTTCCAAGTCCCAATGCATCCGAATGCGAATTTCCGTTACTGAATTTTGGACCGCGTCCGAATTTCGTTCAAAAACTAAACTGAATAGGACATGTGACTTTTCTGGTTAATCAGATACGTTTTCCGGTTTAATGCATCCGATTGGGTCTGAACACAAATTTTCTAATTGCATTCAGGAGCTCCCAGATGCCATTTGGGTCTGGGAGCCTCAGGTTTAGTTTTATGTATATACTGTATGGGTCAAAATGTTGCCGCTACGAATATTCGTTCGTTTTATAGAATGCTACTTATATATACATAATACTAAAACTGATTCTCCAAGACCCGAATGACATTTCCGAATACCATTTGGGAGCTGCAGAAAGCAATATACGTCTGGGAGCCATATTAAAGCTGAGGCTCCCAGACTCGAATAGCATTCGAGAGATCCGAAATTTCCGAATAACATTCGAGAGCTCCCGAATGCGATTCAGGTCTGGGAGCCTCAGCTGCAACACATGGTACTGCAAAAGCATGTGTTGCGAAGACATGCGGTAAAAAATAAACACATGCTATTGGGGTGCCATGCGCTTGCCAGGAGGTGTTTGGGGTGCCATTCAGAGCAGCAATGAATTGCAATGCAATGCAATACAACCCTATGGTGTGAACTGGCACTTAACCATTTTAAAATGTATGTACCTATGTGATTCACGTGACACCTAGTTACAAATGACTTCTTGGAACACACAGCTGATACATTGGCTGCGGCTTTCGTGTTTTTTATTCTCTTTAAAATGTGACGAATTCAGACTTAACCAAAATATGGTTTTGATGTCAGCGCTGTGTGAAAAGACCCCAAATTATAATGTAAAGTACTGTTCCCCTGCTGCTAGAAACAATCCGCCTTGAATCATTTTCAGAACCACTGTCCACATTGCAGACACTGCCAAACCAGATACTTAGTGAAATCAAAAGCCATGTAATAGAAAGATACATAAAACTTCCCAGAGGATTGTGTGTTACCTCAAATATGTACCACAGAAGAGGAAAACACTGCATGATTCACTGCTTGAAAATCATTATTACCGGTCAAGCACTCTTTATGTCTCTTTCCCTTTTTCACTAAAGAATAATTCGATTGGACATTTTTATAAAGCTCATGCCTTGATGATCATGTTATTTATATGACAGAAGCTGTAAAGAAGCCATGACAGTCTCTAGAACACTTGACCTCAACCTAAAGGGAAACTCTACTACATATATAATTGTAGCTGTAAAGAACCTAGGGCCGTCTCCAAGACCGGATATACCCTCCCTGCCGCCCCAAGGCCAGGTTCAGCAATGCGCCCCCTGCCGAGAGAATTACAGTTTTTTTTGTTTCTTTCTTTTTTACCTTTTTATCACTTTTAATTTTTTTACTTAAAAAATTTGTATTTATCTTGTCATACTTATTTTTATTTATGTAATAATTTTTTTCTCAATTTTTTTACCTAACTTTATTGCTATCACACAGGAGCTAACAAGTCACTGTGTGATAGCATTTGGAGGTGGCAGGTTCTCTTTATTGAACCTGCCACCTCCAATACAGGAGTTCTAGCACTGTGCTGGAACTCCTGTGACAGCTGAGAAGGGAAGAGAGCAGCTCTCCCCTCTCACTGTCTACGTGGAGCGGCAGGGCTACTTTTAACCCTGCCGCTCTGCTCACCGCTCTCCATCCTGAAGACGACACCGGCGAAGATGGAGCCGGGAGGACGCAGCATGGAGAGAGGTAGATGCAGGGGAGGGAGGGGGGCGGCAGGGGGAGGACAGACCGGCAGTCTAATTACAAGTGATCTCTGCGACATCGCCGAGATTACTTGCAAAGAAACAAGTGATTTCCTCCGTTCTACATTTAGCTCTGCTTGTGCAAAGCAGAGCTAAATGTAGAAAACAAATTATCGCCCGGCGGCCAGAACTCCATGTTCCGGGCGTCGGGTGACTTCAAACCTGTGCCGCCCCTCTGCTCAGTGCCGCCCCGAGGCCGGGCCTCGGTGACCTTGCCGGGAATCTGGCCCTCTAGAATGCCTGACTTCAACCTAAAGAGAAACTCTACTACATTTATAGTTAAATACTATATACATAATTGTAGCTGTAAGGACTCTACGACAGTCTTTAGAATGCCTGAACTCAACCTCAAAGGAAACTCTACTATATAAAGTATATAATTATAGATGTAAAGAACAAATGGCCGTCTCTAGAACATCTGACCTCAACCTTAAGGGAAACTCTACTGTATATATAATTATAGCTGTAAAAAAGCTATGGCCATCTCTAGAATGCCTGAACTCAACCTAAAGGGAAACTCTACTATATATACAGTATAATTGTAGCTGAGCTGAACCTGAAAGGAAATTCTACTGTATATATAATTATAGTTGTAAAGAACCTGTGGCAGTACTATACTGTGGCAGTACTAACCTGTACTATATTCAGCAGCAGTGTTGTCAGTCTGCCATGTGCGCTGCCTCTGTTGGTCATTGGGCTGCCTAAGTGATCCGTAAGACAAACTAAATACCATGAGGCATGATGCCAAATATAAAGAAATATATTAAGAGTTTACAAACCCTTAAAGTTGATAACGAGTAGCATATTCTGCAGCCTATTTGGTGTCAGGCATAGTATTTTTATGTCAGTATAACAATGTGTTGAGCGGTTGACGGAAATGATAATCTATCGGTCATTAGAAAAAGACATGTTCCCTCCGGATATTTCTTGGTGGGAGGGCGGATGAGAGGCATGTTCTCTACTTGCACCTGTTAGTATCTGACAGGTAATCTGTAGAAAACATTTCACTACATATTAATGCCTTCCGGATGGGGGAATAATTTATGTCACTGTCCCAGTGATTATTATTCTACATGGAAACAGTCACCTAACCTATTGCAGCAATAAAACCAGGGCTTGATATTTATTATACAGATGGAACCCAAGCCTTTAAATCATTTAAGGAGATATTAATTAAATCTTAAAAATAAAGCAGGAGTTAAAACGAAAATGTATCTATTGCTTAGTATGCAAAAGTCATAAACATGGGTATTTAAAGAAAATATATAAAGCATTATCCTGCACAAAATTCACCTATGGATAGAGTGAGTGGCGAAATCCTTCTGATATTTCTCAGGTCCCTTTCTCCCGCTTTGGGACACAATCCACCTGTTAAGAGTGTTGGGTTGGTGGTTATGCAGTGCTCTGGCCGGAGTCCCACCCAGCTCCTGGCGACCAGTGACGTCACTGCCCAGGAGCTGGGGCATGGTCAGAGTGACGCCACTGGTTGCCAGGGGCTGAGTGAGATGCCGGTCAGAGCATCCCAGGTTGGTAAGAGTTGGTCAGGGAGATGTGTATAATAAGCACCAGAGATTGTTGCTC
Source organism: Nanorana parkeri (assembly GCF_000935625.1). NCBI lineage: Eukaryota > Metazoa > Chordata > Amphibia > Anura > Dicroglossidae > Nanorana > Nanorana parkeri. The sequence continues at coordinate 2,494,665 of NW_017306270.1, read as the reverse complement.
CAGGGAATAACTGATTGAATTAGGAGATCAGGAAGGAGGTTTTTTTCCACTGCTGGAGCAAATTGAACCATTCTATATAGGGTTTTTTTTGCCTGCCTCTGGATCAACTGTGGGTAACTGTGAGCATAGTGTTCTGTTTTAGGTTTTTCTTCTCTTTTTTATTTTTACTCTTATCTCTATAGGTTGAGCTTTGTGGACTTGTGTCTTTTTTCAACCTAACTATGTAACTATGAGAAAGACTGAAACAGGGATCATGTACAGTGCAGTTGCAGCAATATACAAAGTCATTGTATCCAGGATTCATGGTGGAATTAGCAAATCTTCTGCTTGTGCACTTGTGTACAAAATTAGGGATGCACCGATATATCGGCCGAAAATTACACTTTTGGCATAATGCAGAAAGTGCAATTTTTAGGTCGATACAGCAGTGCATTCATTCTTTGTCACCTCCCCGCTGGGCGCTGCTTTGTGTCTCAGTGGGGAGGATAGAAATTGTCACAAACGGCCGAGCGCTGTGGGAGGAGACCGCTGTGAGCGTCCGGCGTCTCTCCTGCCCGCACCACTCAGTCTCCTGCGACAGATCAGAGGAGAGCTGCCGTGTGTGCAGAGACAGCAATCTGTGACAGCTGTCAGGAAGGAGAGCGGGTACAAGCAGTGAGAGATCAGTGATCGCTGAGTATTTGTAAATAATTGAGGGAATGGTATGTGTACTATATCCTCAATTATGAATGAATGGGAAGTGATCTACATCTCCTTCTGTTCATTCATGATTGTGGTTATAGTAAACACACTCTGTCCTCATGTTATGAATGAACAGGAACACTCAGTATAGAGGATTCCTGTTCATTGATAACTGGGGCTGCAGAAAAAGAGTTTGAGGACTCTGTGTCCTCAATCTCTTTTTCTGTTTTAAAAGGGAAATATCAGGGGCGTGTTTAGACCCCTAATATTTCCCCAAAGCCCCTAGAAGTAAAGTAAAAAATAAAAATATTTAATAAAAATGAATAAATAAATAAAAATATAAAAAATTAAAAAGTTTATAAAAATGAATAAAAATAAAATATTATAAAAAATTTGAAAAAGTTAAAATAAAAAACATTTTCGGTTTTAGCCTGACATTTTTCATTTCGGTTTTGAAATTTTCATTTCGGTGCACCTCTATACAAAATGATTGAAACAATTAGTAAATGGGAGACATGGCTGGTTCATTCATTAATTCATTAGGGCCATCAGTGGCATAAGAACATGTGAATATAGCAGTAGTACAGCAGTAGGATTTCTTTCCAGCGCATTCCTTTATTTCTTCTTCTTTTACAAAGGATGCCAGTATGGAATGCTGCGTCTTAATATATCTCCATTAAAATTTAGGAGCTGTAGACAAACCAGAATACTTCATGCAGAGTATTTATGTACAGCTCCATGCTGGCAACTTTCAAGTAGACCTTTTACTGTTTGAGAGTTCTGCTTAGTATTATCAACCAAGGGGAAAAAAAAGGGAAAACACTTCTTGATTTCTGATATATTTTTTTACAGCTTGGATATTTCCATAACAGTAATCCAGCTAAGAGCATGCGTTTTGCATTACAACTATTTGCCTTTTGGCTCCTGTTTCTGTTTATTATTGTGATCTCTTGTGACGTGCAACAGTACATTTTCTTTTCTTTAACTTTTCTTTTTCAAATACTTGCTCTGAAATATGGACATGGTTTGAATTAGAGATTTTGGATTGGAACATTTCCGTTTTTATTTAAGAAAGTTTTCAGTTTAGATGTTTTTATGTTTTTGAAGCATACCAGATGCCCAGAGCAGAAAGTGCAAACAATATCATCAGCATCCTTCCACTCTGCCCCGTGAAGTTAGTTAAGGAGGGACGGCGTCAGCCAGTGCCCGAATCTGGAGGTTCATTTATGAAAGTAATGAATGTTTTAAAATGAAAAAAAAAGGGACAATGTTTACTGCCATGTTTTCGGTGCCAATTAATATGCCCCATGACCTTGTGCCATAGGCAAAAACAGACAAACGTTTGGGATTGATTTACAAAACAAACCCCCAAAAAGTATGTCCACATTTATTCCAGATGGGTGGTCTGTGTCTCATCCCCCTATATCACCATAATATCATCCAAAGTTCAACCAATGGGGCTTACATGAGACACAAGCTTAAATCAGAAAGAATACTATTTTCTGTTTACAATCTTAAAAACATATCATAGTCACATACTGTAAATAAGCATAAAATGATAAAAAGAACATGATTGGCTCTCAACGCGTTACCCTCTAGTTTATACTGTGTCATTTCCAGGCATTAATAGTCATTTTATCTGATTTTATGATACATAAATCATCAAGATACATGTTTATAGCCAATATACAGTTCAGTGTGTATTTTATCGTATCCCAAGGCCTGTGGCTTGATCCCAATGCTTTTTGTGGCATGCCTCTTTATTGGATTCATGGCAACTGTGAGGTATACAAACAGTGATGAGGGGCCAGCCAGCAAAAAGAGAACTCTTCTCCTCAATGCCGGACTAGGGTGGGACCATAGGGGAATGTACATAAAGGAAGGGCTAACAAAAGGATAACTCTTCTCCTCAATGCCGGACTATGGTGGGACCATAGGGGAATGTACATAAAGGAAGGGCTAACAAGCTAACTAAAGGAGAGCTCTTCTCTTCAATGCCGAACAGGGGAAGTTTCCCTTAGCTTGGTAAAAGAGGACATTTGATTTTGAAAATAATAATATTGGTCAGTATTCTGCGCTATATTCCTATCAATTAATCTAAAAAAAAAAAAACTATATTAGCCAACACAACTGCAGACCAAGTGAAGCAAAATATAAATACCAGTGAAGCGCTATAACTCTTAACTTGATGCAAGTATAATCTAAAAATACTATAGCAGCCAACACAAACTGTAATAACATACAGACCAAGTGAAACAAAATATAAATACCAGTGTAGTGCTATAACTCTTGACTCTGTTCATACTTTAGTATGGTCCCAAACACTTCCCTTTCCCAATAGGAATATTAGCAGTAATCCAGCTGTCTACAAAAAGAACAGCGCATAGTGTAATCCTGCCAAAAATATTAATTAAAAAACAGCGTAAAACTACTTACATATATCTCAGCATAAGAAACTCAATAAATATCGCTCTGGGTGTTTGCAAGACAAGAGCTGTGACTGTTTGAGCAGACCACCAGAAAAACATCTCCACCTTTTGCCTGTAGCTGCTCATGCTGCGTGTCACTACGTTTCTGGGACTGACGTCAAAGTGTAGTGACGGCTCCACCCTATGCATTACGCCATGAGCACTTCATCAGGGGTTGCAAACAATACCCAATCATGTGCAAGGAAAAAAAAGACCAAGTATTTCGGCTTGCACATTATTGGGTGATAAAGTCAACAAAGCTTCGACCTCTTTCATTAACTTAGGGCTTGTTCACACCAAGCACGGAGCAGATGCAAAGCAGAGCAGTTGCAGACCGGATCAAAACTGCGTCCAATGTATTCCAATGGTATTTTGAGCTCCAGTTCACATCGCAGCGTGCAGATCCAGAGCAGATCCAGAGCAGGTGAAAAAACTGCGGCAAGCCTTATTTTACCTGCTCTGGAACACATCAAAAACGCATGCAAAACGCAAAAACGCATCAAAAACGCATGCAAGTGCCTGAAAGCCCATGTTAAAATGGCCCAGAATGCATCAAAACACGGCAAAAACGCATCAAAAACGCGGCACAACCCACTGCACTGCGTGTGCAGAAACCTGACCGGATCTGCTCTGCATTTGGTGTGAACAAGGCCTAAGTGAACAGACCATTTGCCTATGTGACAAGAAAGCATGGAGCCGGCTTTCTGGCCAATCAGGAAGCAGGGCGCTGTATAATGACACGGCGCCCGGCTTCCTGATTGGCCTGGGAAGCCGACTCCATGCTCCCTCATCATGAGGTGACTCCCTCCATGCTCCCACGTCATTACATGGCACCAGGCTTCCTGACTGGCCAGCTTCCCGGCCAATCAGGAAGCCGGGTAGCGAGTCATTACACGCTGCCTGGCTTCCTGATTGGCTGGGAGGCCAACTCCATGCTCTCTCGTCACAAGTAACGAGGGAGCATGGAGCCGGCTTCCCGGCCAATCAGGAAGCCGGGCAGCATGTAATGACACGCTGCCCGGCTTCCTGATACAGAGAGTATCGGGCTAGCCATAGGAGCATTTGGGCGAGTAGGAGTACTCGCCCAAATACTCGCCATCAGCACCAATACTAGTATCGGTATCGTTGCATCACTACTAATTAATATTGAATTTGGAAACCAGTCTGTCCAATCCAGGAGCCAGCTCCACTGGCAACAGCGAAGCAAACCCTGAAATGTTAGGCAACAGCTAAAATTGTTAAGGAGCATTCACTAATTGGCTCCTGGGATCTGTCCAGGTACCATATTATATTTCTAAATTTACTTAATATTTATATAAGTGATAATTACCGTTTGTGGCAAAGGTTTTCTTTTTTTTTTATAATGGTATGAAATTAATTTCAGTACAGCGTTGCATGACGGAATAAACATCAGTCAAAGTACCGCAGCGCTGAATACTGAAAAATGGCCTGGCCAGGAAGGGGGTGAAACACCATGGCCTTTAAGTGGTTAACTATTGATTCTGTATTTTAGTATATTCAAACAATAGGGTAAATGCTAAAAGGTCATTGATAGAAGAAGAGGTTTGAATTTGCCAAAGTCATCATACAGCCACTGAAAGGTCTTTATTATTAGGCATTTAAATACAGATTCAGCTTGCAAGCCATGCTTCACACTTAAGGCTCGTGTGTTTTCCGGAGAGTTCTTTCACGTAGTTTGTTAGCATAAAGACTTTGTGTATATAAAGTGTTTACTATACATTCCACACAGAACACAATTTCCTTTCAAATGTTTCAAGATCTGTCAAAATCCTCAAATACAGGTTGTGCTTGTGTAGTATGTATATGTGACAAACATTATATAGGAAAATTGCATTTAATTATACTTTTATGTCAAATATGGCTGTAATGATGATTCACACAAGTTCTTAAGTTAACCGCAGTCTGTGTGGATTTTATTGTAAGTGCTTTCTTTGTCAAAAGGTTGCTGTTAGTACTGCTGTGGAAGGAGAAGGAGATTCTAATGGGGTTCTTGTAAAGCAGATTATTTTCCCAGCAAATCTAGTGGTTACCAGCACAATATCTTCAAGGAAAAAGAAAAATAAAGCACATTCTGCTACCTTGACTTTTGTTACAAATATACCAATCAAATAAGGCTTATCCCTTTTTCTTTGCCGCGTCCTTTAAGCAGCTTTTCCACCTCTGGATGGGGTAAAGCAGTAAGTCTTCCATGTCTAATAGCTTCAAAGCAAACCATGATTTTTGATAACTATCATGAAAAATAATAGTCACCGCACTGGAGAAAAAAAAGAACCATGTAACTAATTAAGACTCCTTAAACAGCTGCCATACCAAGTATTTCTGTGTCAAAGGAACATTGCTTACTTGAGTAAATGTGGAAATGGGTATAGCATGATTCTGGTGCAATTTATAGTGTAACTGTATACATTATGAAGAGAAGTAAAACAAACTGCTGGATAATTGAATCTGTGACCTGTTTTTCTTCAAATCTATAAACTATTTTTTTCCTAATTGACTTTGTTGCTCATACTGGCACAACCTTTAGGGGCAAATTTCATTAATACTAGTGGGGGTCTAATAACCATTGGGCGTATTGTGATATAAAAATATATAGGGGAATGTAAACACAAAGAATTTCTCCAGTATTTCACAAGTTGGTGCATGCTATAATCTTCCGCTAACACATTTCACATGTGTGATAGTCAAGAAACAGGTGTCTGAAGAATTATACAAAATGATGTTAATTGTTATTACGTCTGACATGTTCCTTCTGATCTTTTTGCACTAGGAGAAGAATGTAAACACAGGATATTTTTCTGTTATACTTAGTGACATTAATGTTTAACTGTTAAAATCAAAAGCTGGGATCTAAGATAAATAAAATATCACCTCCTCTATGGAAATCTTTGCTAAATACATAATGGCGGAACCTGGTCTGTTTCACACAGTCCAAATGTTGCAAACAATCGGTGTATGTGTTAAGTAAGTGAAATGTGTAAAAATACAACTCTTGATATATTCCGGTATAGAGAGCCATGTGTGTACCATTTTGATGAAACAGTCAGAACACGCTGAACTGATAAGGCCGCCCACTGTATTCCCAATTTTGGTGAATTTGCCATTGGATGTGTGTTATCAGCAACTTAACTCCATTCCAGCCAGTTATCTCTGTATCTGACATTTATTGAGATTTCATAATTAAATTAATAATAAATTCAAAACATTTTTAAGCAATAAATCACTTACAATGGCATTTGGAAAGTTCCATGGTCTCTGTCCAGGCTGGACCAATAAGATCGTATTCAAATAGCCTAATTACCACATAATATGTTGCTTTTATCCCTTGCTTTTGTGTGCAGCAGAAGAGCAGCAGAGATCCATATGGTGACTGCATGCCCCCCTATTCCTGACCATGCTCCGCAAAGGAGGTGGACTCTTGCTTGACAGCTCTTATCTCACTATCCCTGTGCTTTCTTGATGAAAACAAGGCCCCCTTCCAGTTCTAGTACCTGTGCTGATTCCTGTGAGAGCATGCCCCCTCCGCCTGCATTCCTGTGACCTCACTTGTGTCTGGAAAGTTCTGCCGCTGCTGCACTCAAAAGCATTGGATAAAAAGCAACATTACTGTGGGATTTAGGTAACTTAATTGCGAAAAATAATACAAAGTGAGACTTCTTCTCTAACTAAACCCATAAAACCATTGAGGTTGATTTCTAAGTTTTTTGTGCGTTAGTCTGTTTCACAGTGAACCTGAATTATGTTTTGAAGGTAACAAGAGTGCTGAGATCTTGTTAAGCCTTCAAGTGCCTGTGATTGTATTTAAACCATTCTGTGCGGGGCCCCTGAGATCACAGTCCCAGGCTATATATGAGGCCTCAAACTTTTGGCCAGGTTGAGATAATGCCCGACCTTTCCCAGCATTATGGTCCACCCATCTTTCAACTGACGAATGAAAGAGCCTCTAATACCCATTGAAGTTCTGGCAATTGAAAGTTGAATGGAAGGGATAGCACTTAGCTCTTTGAGCCTAGGCTTAATCTCAATTTGGGCAGAAGTCAAGACATCATGTACATCTTGGATCTAGTATCAAAAAGGCTCCACATGGATCAGTTTAGGAACAGCACAGATGGTGCCTACACTTTAGTAATGTCATAAATATGCGGGACTATAGGTCCATAGGTACGAAACCTTTGAAGATCATCTATAAGTGTCAGTGCAGGAATGTCTACGTGTTTACATGAATGAATACATGGCCGGCGTTCCCCGTGCCTGTGTAAAAACAACAATTTCAAATAGTGCTCATTTCTGGACTGCTCGGGAATGTACAGAATCATTCCAGACACTGCTGTTTGTTGATAAATCATAAAGATCACAGCAAAGTGTTTTAGTTAAATTGTGTAAAACTAGGACTGAGATCTAATGCTGCAGTGCCAACTGTCAGATCATTTAGGAACGCACATCATAGATTTCAGGCCTTCTCAGACATCTGCTGTTGAATGCAAGAAAAATACTCATTCTGTCAGCAAAAAAGCTGGCAATGTTACCCTGCTTTGTTCAGGCATAGCATTTCTCCGGCTGACGCGTTCATCTTTTGACGTCCAGACATAATCGGCGGGTGCAGAGTGTAGGAGTAGTCAGAAAATAGCCTGGTTGGTGTTAGCATATGAGTCGGCAGCAAATGACACATTCTTGATTTGAATCAAGGGAAGATTTAAAATGGGCACAGAATCCAGATCCCATGCATGTAATGCAAATGCTTTACCATCTGAATATTGAAACCAGATCCCGTGGCTGCCATCCAAACGTTTACTACCTGAGGATGAATCCCAGACTTCTGGACCTTATCCAAGCTCATTAGCAGCTGGGGACAAACAGACCTCACAGGTGACAGCAAAAATATTATCTGGTTAGCAAAAATACACTCACATTATCCACTTCCTTTTACACATGTGTATAAAACACCTTCTTCTCACTCTTTCCTTCCAGGAAAATGGTTTAAAAATGTAATGTATACTGTAACCAGGGTAATGTCTCTGGAAATAATTAATATGAAGGGATTAGTGCCTTGCGGTGTGTGCCCTGTGTTGTTTGCCCATTGTCGGTTGTATCTTTTGTTTAAGAGTACATTAGGAAATTTAAGAAAAATGTCTTGCTGGTTAAAAAAAATTAACACGTGTTGTTAGGAAAAAATAACATTTCATTGTAGCTTTATTTCAGGAATATACAGTCCAAATGCTGTATTTATTTATTTATTTATTGTTATAACATAGGCTTCATGCTTCACCAAGTACATAGACTTCCCTGTCATAGGCTGACACTGTTCTCCCTTCTGTAGGGTGGCAACTTTTGTTCCCCATGGTCCCTGTGTGTGTTGTAAAGTAGCCACCACTCCAAGCTCACTCCTGTGATGGACTACAATCTTATGTTTAGTTAGCTAATTTGTACTGAGATTGTAATGTCTCTGGAAATAATTAATATGAAGGGATTGGTGCCATGTGGGGTGCCCTGTGTTGTTTGCCCATTGTCTGTTGTATCTTTTGGTTTAAGAATGCATTAGGAAATCTAACAAAATGTGTCTTACTGCTTAAAAAAGTTAACACGTGTTGTTAGAAAACGTTTTCATTCTAGTTTTATTTCAGGAATATACAGTCCATATGGTGTATTTATTTATTTTTATACAGTAGATTTCATGCTTCACCAAGTACATAGGCTTCAGAATTTGTATATACTCTGAAGACAAACTCTGAAACTCTGAAAACAAATTCTAGACAAATTGTGAAGTGCTTCATGAAGTACATAGGCCAGTGTTCCTCAACCTTCTATCAGTCATGGTACCCTTTAAAAGCATGCAAAATCTGGAGGCATCCTGGTCTAAAAATCGTAAATGTAAAACATGATGTCTTGCCCCTTTCAAAATTCATCCTTTATCCAAGATAGGGGATCTAGTATGGATTTTGAGCAGGGCCCCATGCAAAAAAATTGTTTCCCCTTCGCATTAGTCTCAACTTAAAATTCACATCAGAGCCCCACTTTACATCTGGGGTCCCCCATCACACTAGGAGCCCCTCTTCATATCAGAAGCTTCCTCTTTCACATCAGGAAGCCCCTCTTCACATCAGAGGTATGACAATATGTGAATATTCTAGGCACCCCTGAGGAGGCCAGACGGCACCCTGGATGAGAAAGGCTGACATGGACTATTCACATCAGTCCCTGCACTAGAAGAAGCTTATTTTAAAGTGGACCTTTACCCTTGTCTTTAAAATAACAACAAACACACCTTTAGACTTTAGAAATGTTTAGTATTGACAATCTACAAACACATACTTCTAGATAATTGGCGGCTTTGTTTTCTTTGCATACCTTATTTCTCTTTTCTTCCCCAATCTTCTGACAGTGGCCATGTTAACTAAGGGCAGATTACTGGGTCCCCATTTACTTCCTTTAACCCTGGCACATGTGACTAGGACATGTGACCATGCACATCATCTCAGGGGAGGAAAATGACTTTGCCTGAGATCACATGAGATTACAAATTAGATTTCCCAGCAATGCTCTGCTAATGTAAACTTCCCAGGATGCAGTGCTTTTGGAACTTACGTCATCAACATTTTAATGACAAGGCAATTGCAGTGTGGATTGCTATGGCAAACTGAAGTAATGTTGCCCTTTCAAACCAGGAAGCGAATGCTCTGCAAGTGTAAGTATTTTAAATAGGGATGCACCGATATATCGGCCGCCGAAACATATCGGCCGAAAATGGCACTTTTGGCATAATGCCGAAAGAGCCATGTTTCGGCCGATACATCGGCGCATCCCTGGTTTCTTTCCTCCCCACTGGGCGCTGCTCTGTTTTCCAGCAGGGAGAAAAGAAAGTGACAGGCGGCCGAGCGCTGCGGTGGAAAGCGCTGTGAGCGGCCGGCGTCTCTCATCCCACACCGCTCAGCCGCCTATCACAGTCCGGCAGATCGGTGTGGGGGCGGAGACAGTGCTGTCACAGGAGGCTGGACTTTCCTCTCTACACCGCTCTATCAGCCTCCTGTGACAGCGTGTCAGAGAGAAAAGCAAGGTACACACACTCAGCGATCAGTGATCACTGAGTGTGTGTACATAATTGAGGATATGGTATGTTAACTATATCCTCAATTATGAATGAATGGGAGTGATCTACATCACCCCTACATCACCTACATCACCCCTATTCATTCATAATTGTAGTTATAGTAAACAAACCATGTTCTCATGTTATCAATGAACAGGAACACTCATAGAGGATTCCTGTTCATTGATAACAGGGGACACAGAAAAAGAGATTGAGGACTCTGTGTTCTCAATCTCTTTTTCTATTTTAAAAGGGAAATATCAGGAGTCTGTTTAGACCCCTAATATTTCCCCGAAGCCCCTAAAAGTAAAGTAAAACATTAAAATATTTAATAAAAAATGAATGAATAAATAAAAATAAATATAAAAAAAGGAAAAAGTTTATAAAAAATAAAATATTTTTAAAAATTAAAAAAATAAAAATAAAAAACATTTTCGGTATCGGTTTTGGCCTGACATTTTTTTTAATTTCGGTTTCGGTTTTAAAATTTCCATTTTGGTGCACCTCTAATTTAAAATCACAACATTTTACACCTGACATGTCTATGTTGTTATTAATCATCATACACAGAGGGATGCATTGGTAGAATTTGATTTTTGAGTTTAAAGGTCCACTTTAAATCCACACTGTCTGTTACCAAAAAAAATCTTAATGGACGTTCCTTGCAAAAGAACAGGATCTACAGCCGATAATTTGTATTGAGATTATAGTCTATCACGTGAGTGAGCTTGGAGTGGTGGCTACTTTACAACACACACAGGGACCATGGGGAACAAAAGTAGCCACCCTCCAGAAGGAAGACAGTGTCAGCACCAATTCAGAGATGATTGGGAGGATCTACAGCCCAGTGATATACAAATAAGATACATTTCTGTTAAAAGTTAAGATATTTAAATGCACTTTTAAGATTGTATTTTTGAGTTTAGTGTCACTTTAAAGTAGTCAGAAAGTGAAGGGTTGGGTCCTGTAGGGTGAGCTTTACTTTCATGTTAGTGGTTCAAACCTATGCAGCGTCCCTGTTTACAGTGCTGAAACACCCTTGCATTGTCAGTAAATGAGTATGAATACACAGAAATCATTTTTCCAAGCACACACTACTGCACTACTCTTGGATATAGGACATGGAAATAAAACATAATGAAATGTCTAGGTGGCATAATAGCTCAATGTGGAAAATAACAATTTGGACAAGCTCTTTCTTGTCCTCATCATCAGTCCTGTGACCTTCAGTGACATTTTCCAGCATTAGCAGTAAATGTAAAAATATGTTTGAATTTAATGGTTTAACAATTATGCAACAATGAAAAAAGCTTTGCCATTTTCCCGGCCTTTTTTTTTACTTTAAAGGAGTTGTAAAGTCCCTGTATATCCTATCCTGCTATAACATCAGCCTTGTAATAGGATGTTATAAGAGTATAGTATATGCTCAAACTTTACATACTGGAGTTGTTTTTGATAATACAATCAAAGCTTACTTGAAAAAAATTCCCTTTATGTAGTGAGTGCTGCCTTCCGTCTGCCCATCACTTCCATCAACTTCCTGGATTCCCAGTGTGCTTTGTGTCTGTTTCCCTGCTGCTTGATGTGATGTAATATCCATTTAGCAAGACTAAACATATCCCATCATGCATTGCTTCCAGCAAGCAATGATGATGTTACATTGTTTAGACATTGAGTTGTAGTTCAGAAGGCAGGCTCTGTGAAGGTGTTGACACAAGGAAGTGGATATTCACAGGGCTGAATGAAATTGTGTCAGTGCATTGAGGAAGTCCATCCTATGGACATCTTCATTAGGTTTCAAGACTTCTAGAGGGATCTGGTTATTGGAGTGGGGTAGAACTTATGCAAACTCAGTATGGAAATACATATTTATTTTTTGACCATAGATACCCTTTAACTGTAACCTTAGCAGATTATATACAACTGTATGAACTAAGCGCTAATTTCTACATATGCTGGTGTGTATGAATACACTGTGCATGACAAAAACAGGTTCATACGCCACAGGGGAAAATGATGCCTTTTAAAGTGAGATGTCTGCACTGTATTTGCATGTTGTCAGCCTGCTTTGAATTTTTAGAGTTTGACTTTGAAAGAAAGTATGCAGACTTTTATTTGTCTTTCGCCCCTTTTAGAATTTTATTATATTGTAGAGAAATTCAAGAAAAGTTGCCTTTCAAGGAAAAAAAAACACTTTTTATATGGCTGCGGACAGTTACAATTGTAAATAATCCAAAGCCAGGTGACAGCATTATTCTATTATATCAAACTTTACAGGTTTATCTTTTCCCTGGGAAAATCTGTGTCTGGTTCCACTTAACAGCATTCAGTCTGTGTAAGTGTTCTTTCTTGGATCTATGTGGTAAGCTCAGTTTTATGTTCACTTGTCAGAGCAAGTCTTCTAAGGTGCATATATACGTGCAGCTATTGATGTATCCTGTGCTACAGCTGTGTATGTGGGGGTATAGGTGTTCATGCTGCAGCCGATGTCTATTAAGATGCAATGCTGTAGCATAGCCATACCTGTGGTGGACAACCAGTAATGTTAAAGTGACACTAAACTACGGAGTTAAATCTTAAAAATGCATTAAGGTACCTTAATTATAAACAAAAATGTATCTTATTTGTGTATCACTCGGCTGTAGATCCTCAAATCATCTCTGAAATGGTGCTGACACTGTCCTTCCTTCTGGAGGGTGGCTACTTTTGTTCCCCATGGTCCCTGTGTGTGTTGTAAAGTAGTCACCGCTCCAAGCTCACTCCTGTGATAGACTACAATCTTAATACAAATTATCGGCTGTAGATCCTGTTCTTTTGCAAGGAACTTCCATTAAGATTTTTAGGTAGTGTTGATTTAACATAAGCTCCTGCTAGGGCAGGGAGTGATGGACTACAATCTCACTACAAATGAGTAAACTAGACATGAGATTGTAGTTATTTTTAATCTGATTATTGGAAACCAGAGTGCTGATGTTTCCAATCAAATACAACTAGAATTTCTGATTATTTCGATTGGAACATTAATTGTATTGCATTATCAGTATTTTTTAAAATAACACAACTGAATCAGAGGAAAGACAAGGCGTGTATTGCATGGAACTGGCAAATGATCATAATCAAATGCTACAATAGGATATTTAAAATACAAAATGTAACATGATCGTGTTCCTCCTGAGCAAATCCCGGTCAGGGACACTGTCTGCAAAAACTTTGCATGTCCTCCCTGTGCTCGCATCAGTTTCCCCCAGGTACTCCAGTTTCCCACCCCTCCCTCTTCCTTCCTCCTTTTACCTCCCTTCTCCAAGCTGGTAGATGGGCAGCTGCTGGAGACTTTGCTCTCACTTGTGATCTTGTACTGGAGAGGAAGTTCAGTGAAGCAGAGCTGAGAGAGTTGGAGCAGTTTGGTAACATGATGACTTTGTTTGAGCAAAAATATAAAGAAATACTTTGCTGGGTAAAGCAGGTTGTTTGATCTGGATTCATTATTTAAAACAGTTTGAGAGTTTAATACTACTTTAAACTACACCCCCACAAAAAAAAGCCTGGGGTATCATAAAAACCCCATTCCGGACAAACCATCCCTTCCTCCTACTCTCCTCTAACAAGATATATTCACATAAGGCTCCATCGGGGGCCCCTTATCGGCACCTTTTTTCCCACACTGCAGATGTGCCTGTGCTAGTTAGTCCCCTTGTGCTGACATCACTCCTCTTCTGAATCCTGTGAGGACATTGATGCTGGACAGTCTATAGGGAGTGTCCATGTCATGCAGGCAGTGACGTAGACACTTGAAGAAGAACCCCCCTCAAACAAAACAGAGAAGGCTCAGGGCTGAGTAGAAAACCTGGAGCATGTGCCCTGGGTGCTGAGTCTAGCAATGCCCCTGCTTATGAAGTCTTTTCCTACCACAAATGGAGCATCTCATCACCAATATCCCAATCAAGATGAAGTGTAGTAAAGTAACCTTTTCTAGCACACTGTGTGAAAGGAGCACTTTGGAGAATATTGGATTTAGGTACCAAAAGTTGTTTGGGCTCAAAATTAAAAAAAAATATTATTGTGTACCCATTCTCCCTGACCCTTAATTCTTATCCTAAACCTAAATGTAAAGAATACATAAAACCAATTTTTTCTTTTTAAGGTTGGAGAGAATAAGGAAAACCCACAGTGTCAGTTTTTATGGCTGTCTGTATCCCATTACAGAGATTTACCTTCAATTTACATCCCACAGACACATCAGGAAATTGAGGAAAATCCCTTGTTAGATAGTTGTCACCACAACAATGGTTGCCATTATAATAATTCCCCTTTATTCTTGTTCCATTGACAACTGAAAATTTCAGTCCGATTCCAGTGTAACCCCAAACCTGACTAGTAAAATGAACCCAGTATATCTTAAAGTGACCAAACCATATCCAGGTATGCAAGAGCCTGGAAGTGGGGGCTTTTTAGAAACAATTTTGCTCTCACAATAACTTATGTAAGAAAATAATTTATTATTCACAAAAGATTAAAAAACAGAGTGTGTTGTCACAGTTGAAAGACTTGTTACAAAAATATTCTTGATACAGATGATCACACAATATGTTGCAATTATCTAATTATTAATGATTAGTTTAGCAGATGGATGAATATTGTGAGACCAAAATTGTTTCATTTAGCCCCCCACTTCCAGGCTCTTGCATACCTGGATATGGTTTGGTCACTTTAAGATATACTTATACTACTGGGGTGTGAAACCTTGCTCTCCCTCATCCTTCTCTAGCACACACCCACAAATGTTCTAATAGTAAAATGAAGCCACTAAGCTTAACCATAATTCAACCCTTTGAGTCCAGGTGTTAGTATGAACACCTGTGGACATATCAGCCTTTGTTGTCACCATTGAAATAAATGGCAAAATTCAATACAGCTACTCTGTAATCAGATACCCTAACAATGCCAGTCAGTGGTGATGCCAACCTATAAGCGTTGTTGCCCTGCTAAAGTAGATAGACTTTATAATACATAGACAAATGTTTCAGTGTGTTTTGTACACCAGGCTTGACTTTTCTTAATGTGGAATGAGGAAATGTTGCAGACTTATCCTTCACTTTTGTGTTTTATTGGTGGTGAAAGAAAGGATACCAGATTAATGTCCATGAACCCATCACATTCCTAATCAGATGGTCCCTGAGAATTGGCAGATGTTGTGGAGACATTTGGAGAACGGGATGGTGCCATCAAAGATACTAAGTTGAGAAGACACTGGCAGTCCAAGATTACTGAAGAACATGTCTTCATTGACGTATGTATATAGTATCACATAATAGCGATATTTCGGGGGCCATACAGGATCCCCTGCATCAGGCAAATTGGTTTGCCTGATGCAGAGGATCCTGTACGGCCCAGAAACATTGCTATTATGTGACACTATACACATATGTCAATAAAGACATGTCCTTCAGTAATTTTGGATTGCCAGTGTCTTCTCATCTATTGAAAGGATACTAGCTTGCAATTATTCACATTAACTATATAAGATGGTTTCTGATCATGTTCCAAGTAGCAGGTTTCAGTCCCAGGTCTTATTTATAACCTTTCAACACATTGTTACTAGAAACTGCTGGCACAGACATACTTGGATTAGCCAAGGATCAGGCTCTGTTTAAGTGCTGTTTGTGTAGTTTTCTCAACACAAAGTAACATGGGTTGTAGTTATGAGTGCCCTTCTTTATTTCCTCAACACTTGCATCTGATATCTTATGCATGCATTACACAGATTTGGCTTTTTCACCAAAATCCACTCCACTGACGCAGCTCCAACTGGTGGTATGGTTACAGAAAAGTGACTTCATACGAGTATTCCTGATACTTGATTGCCATCATCACCATTTCTTGTAAAACAAATAATATTGGCGTGTGAATTCTAGTCATTGTGCCGTACATTCAAAGGTGTTTGAGTATTCCATGAACTGCTTTAAGGAGATGGGTAATGAGACTGTGTTCTCATGAATAAAACATTTGTTAGGTAGAGGAGGACTTACAGCCAGAAATAATACACAAACAAGAACGCCATAGTTAACTGTGAGCTGATGAGCAGAGTAGTGCCAGAATGTTACTGTTTCCAGACATTTCACCTCAAGACATGCAGTAACTTCTACAGTGTGTGTGAGTTTATAGTTTGACATTTCTCTTACACCTGCAGGTTAGCAGAGCCATTAAAAACCAAACTCAAAGGATTAGAGGAGACCAGAGGGCCCATTAGATTAACAGGTTGTAGATTTGGCAGGTAGCCTAGAATTGGCTAGAGTTTTTGATAAAAAATACTTTAACAGTGCTGCATGGAGGAAAAATTACACTGAATTTGTGACAGCACAGATAGGAGTAAAAAAAGAAAAACAGGGGTCTTTGGGATGCCAAGTAATCTGCCCTACTGCTTTTCACTCAATTACCTACAAACATCCATTAATAAAGATTCTTAAAGCCTACTTCCAGGAAAAGAAACCTTTTCCTTGCAGTTGAGCTACCCCTGCTCTGCAATGGTAAATAGCGGTATTATGTAAACTACTTTTACTTACCTGGTCCCCGGTCCCATAGGCTCCAAGAATGGTGCCCACTGCCTCTTCCCCCCTTGGCTCTGGCGGTCCGAGGCCCACTTACATCATCACATGTCATGCAGGCCCCATATCCCTGCATTTTACATGAGGATGCAGAGGGACAGTCCACAAGTCCAAAAGCCGGATCGTAGGGGAAGAGAGGAGAACACCAACCACTGGGGGGGATCAATACGTAAAAACCTTTTACACAGGTACCCTAGGTATTAAGGAAAAGTTAACCCTTGGAGTGCATGGGTATCCCCACTGCAAGGAAAAGTTTATAATTTACCTAGAGGCTTTAAATCAATGGCACTAATTGTAGCTTTTCATACAATGATTTTGAAGTTTCTGTCTGTTTATTTACTTGGTCCAGGTCGCTAAACCTCAAACAAGGTTAGAAATCGTAACAAATAACTTCTCTGTTTTGCTACCTTTTGAACTATTAGACTATTAAAAGTCTTTGTGATATCTTTTTGAAAAATACCTGTTGATCATGACAGAAACTTTGAGCTGTCCTGTGCGCAATTCCTATGTTATTTCAAGGAGTGTAATTAGCCCTCTTAGTTCTTATTTTGGGACTCACAGAAAAAGTAGGGTCTATGACACCAAAAATGCAATGTGTTGTCAGCCCTCAACAAGACTTAGAGGGTTATTCACAATTGGAATAATCTAGGCCAAAATAGCTGATTTGGAAAAATATTCCAATTCAGCTCACTTTCCAGTTCAGCTATGTTGGCCTAAATTGTTCACTTCTCCGGCCTTCTCCAAACTCTTCTCCCTTCAGTGAATAACCCTATTAGTTGTCTAGTGCAGTTTTGGCAGTTCAACAAGTATTTTTCTGTACTTGCAGGGTCTTTAATGGGATAAAGCATTTGGAAATGTGCATATATTACAGAAATGTACCAATAATCTTTTCTTTTGTCTTTTCTTTGTTTTCATTTTGCCCAGACATACACTTTAAGCTGATTGCAAAATGTTGGCTTAATTGGGTAGGTTACCCAATACAATGTACCAGCAAATTAAATTTACTTGGACTCTGGATGGACTCTAAACTCCTACTAAACTCCTAAACGCCCTTAAAGGAGAATTGCAGGGAGAGTAAAATGTACTCTGGCCATAGCTTGGAGCTGACATGGAACACTGCAGCTGTCACACCCGGCTCTAAGATAGGGAGCTAATCGATCATTTAACCACTGATTGCTCAGCTCTTGGTGTCTTCTCTCTGCGGAAAACAGTGACTGTCAATCACTTACAGATTACTCTGCACAGATTCCCCCCTCCCCTATCTGTTTCTCCAGCGCTCATTGGAGGAACCGACAGGGGAGGGGGGCAGGCTTTGTTGGCGCAGGCTCGAGAGAGAGGCAGAGCCAGCTGTCTATCAGCTAACCGGGATGGACTCCAACAAGATCCTTCTTGTATGCGACTTTGCCCTGTCAGCAGATAGCAGGCATTAGCATTAGGTTATTTCTTTAATATCACAGGCATTCCCCATTGAATTCAGTAGACCACCTTCCTAAGTTTTTGTTGCCTTATGCTCTGAGAGTCTCATTCCACCCTTGTGAACACTATAACTGAAAGGGTATAACCGATGACAGTAAGTCTCCCTTTACAGGTCCAGGCCCTGGGCCAATGCCCATATTGCTACTAATTATACTCCATCACTGATGCATCTGCAGTACTTCGCACAGTTATTGTACGATACTATGCATTTTGTTTTGCACTGTTTTTGGCACAATGTTACTGCAACTGACATTTCCGTGTAATGTGTTCTATTGTTTCCAATAGTAACTGTACGATGAGAGCAAGTTTATGTGACCCTGAGTCCTAGTTGTACCACAAAAGTCAGGACAGACTCATGGTGCAGATGGGGTTTAATCCATCAGGAAAGAATACTAACCATGCAGATACAATGAATGTCTCAGTTAGTGTGCGTTCACCACAAAAGCTGCATTATTACCATAGAGTCATTTTATAGAATATAAAATATAAAATGACTGATAAATATATCTTTCTCAGTTATAGGAGTCAGGACAATGATAGATTACTGATAGGTTGCTATGTATTACATCTGAGCCTTCAAAAATTCAGGTTAGTGTGTTTTATGGTTCCAGCCTGAGCCCACTGCAAACAAGGGCATGAGAGGGAGGTTGCAAATCAATAAATTGTGTAACAAGAGGCTGAAGTCCTGCAATCATTTATAGCTACTATAAAATTCACAATGTTGAATTTTAGTGCATATGCAATAATTAAAATTTCCCTTTTTTAAAAAAAGTTCTCTTCTGGTCTTTTTAGAACACGAAAAGCCAAACTGACAGATGTAGGAAAGTGGAATGTATTTCTTTTACATTTCAAGGGAATTATTTTCAAACAAAATGGCTGGCTTTAAAGTCTAGCAGAAGCAAAGCTCTTCTAAAATGCAGGCTGCTAACCTGCCACTACCTGTTATTCAGAGGACCCTGACATTTTCCAGACAGCCCTAAAGGGAGAGGGACACCTGATTCTACTTAAAAACTGAAGCGTCTTTCAACCCCATACCAACACCTCTCTCTTGAAAGCCGAGCGTGTCGGAGAGAACAAGGATGTAATTAGCTTGAAAAAATTACCCAGCACTTCCGTCAAACTCCAAACTGATTTCACGATGGTATTTTGATGCTAACACAGACCCCGATTACCCAAACATTATGGGTAAAGAGCTTAGAAGAGAGGAACTGCAGTTCCCCTAGGAGTATTTCGTAACCCCCTTTGAAGTTTCCAGTCCATGCTGTCCTTTAAAGCCAATGTTAAAAGCTAAAATGTTCATACTGCAGCACTCATGTATGTTATCTTCATGCAATATAGAGCAAGAACAGAACTTTTTGCTGGGCATATGCTAACCCATTTCTTTTTTAGTTGGACCTTGAGATTCTTGGATTAGATTCCTTTTGCAATTGACCAGATTTTGCTTGTTGTTTAACTTGTAAAATTATACATCAACCTTTTTTGAATAGAAGCTTCTTCTTCTGACTAGGTATACTACTTTCTGTGATCTATGTATAGGCAACACATATGAAAATAGTTTGCATGCCTTCCATTGTTTGGCTTCTTTCAGGCCTTCTAGGTTCCAACACACAATGTAAAAACAGACCTTAATGTATCCAACCACCCTGGCCGTAGAGTTTATAGGATTGATTTACTAAAGGCAAATAGGCTGTCCACTTTGCAAGGGAATTTGCACTGTGTAGGGGACAGTTCCCCTTAGTGTAGTGAATGAGGTGGAGCTCTGCTGACATCTATCACCAATTCTATGCAAGCAAAAAATACTGTTTTTTTTTTTTCATTTTCCTTGCACATGATTGGGTATTCTTTGCAATGGGAAATGTAACTACAGTCACCAAGCTAAAGTGCGGTATGCACAGTTCCATTGTATTCATTCAACCCATGGGCTGAACGAAAAAAAAAAAAAAATAGAACAGATTCCTCCATCTAACAGAGATATTACCAGCACACCAATCAAAGGGTTTCAGCAAAAGTCAATTTTAATGACAAATGCCATTCAAAATCCAAGCGTTTTTGGGGCCTCAAGGGGTCCCCTTCATCAGGCTCAGAATAACACGACATCTAAACACCATCTCCTTTAAATAGACGTACAAATTGAGTTTAAACACAGAACCCTCCCACCTAATTGCAGCATCAAACACAACTACCGCCATTACAATTTCGAACAGACTTACATGTGGTAGGCCTGTCGAGAGAACAGCGTGCTCTACTGTCATGGCTGTTGGCAGCGAGACAACATCAGTCCGTTGCTGAGGGACCAGGATGCCAGGTTGTCAGGGGATGATTAAAATGAAGACCCAGAGCTGCCGATGCGTTACACTTACTAGCAATGACGGACAAATTCCCTGCCGGTGGCCACTTTCAGAATGCCTGGACGAAGCTAGCAGCTGATTGGCTTCACCCACGGTATGAAAAAGGGCCGGTTCATCAGAAACTTGCCGAAATTCGAACCGTGTGTACCTGACATAAGGAAAAATTCTCGTGCAAAGTGCTAATTCCCTTGCAAAGTGAACAGCCTATTTTCTTTTAGTAAATCAACCCCTATGAGTGTGTACTTCTTTGACTGGGATGGGGGAATTAAGCTGCAAACTTGGTTTACAAGAAATTTTGGCACTAGTTCGGGGCCCAGATTTGTAAGGGGATCCAGATCATTGCCATCAACATCAGTGGGCCAAATATAGTTTTCACTGCAAGGGAATCTGGAAGAAGTGTGTTATTAAGAACATGAGGAAATGCTCTTACAAAGTATTACATTATTATGCAAATACATTGCACTGCATCCAAAGAGTTATGTGCAATTATGTTCAAGAAGAGCACAACCATACCCATGTACCTTATGATAGTATACTGTATGCCATGTGTTTAAGACTTAGCCTAATCAATTGGTTGCATTTTCGGGATCTTAGTGTTGAGATCCTTCTGGTCTTACCAAGGTGCCTTAGCATGCTGAAGTGCCTTCACCTTTTTGCACAGCACCATGCATTTCTATGGTATAGGTGTGCCGGGCACCAATGCCATGCAAACGCATGATGCTGATCCTGAGGGTTTGCATCCAGGACCTTCCCTAGCATTCAGAAGAGGACAGAAGTCTGTCTCCATCCAGACCTGCTCCACTCCTGCCCTTTACCATGCTGCCACATGTACCCTGTGGTGGAGATTATAACGTAGGCCTCTAATCTGAAGGGGGGACTGATGTTAAGGGGGGCTTCTCCTCTAAAGGGGGCTCCTATTATGAAGGTAGGGCTTCTGATGTGATGGGATATTTCTGAGGTGGGGACGCTGATAGGAAGGGTTCTTCTGCTGTGAAGGGGGCTTCTGATCTGAAGGGGACTCCTGATGTGACTGAAAATTCTTGATGTGAGGTGAGGACTCTATATAAAAGCGGGTGACTCAGATGTGAACTCCATAACCTTTTTTTTTTACATATATATTTTTTACATTTTAGACTTGATACTTTAGTCTGATACTGCCTGATCTACAGTATCCACATAAATGTGTATACATAATATAGATTCTTATAATGCACATCCAAGTTCACATACGGTATAGTCAAAGATATGTAACATAGCATGTATTTATCTGCAAAGGTCCTTACTCTGAACCTAAATGACAGGTTGTGTTAGAAGGAGGATGTGGCACATCTGAGTGGAAAGGAGGGATGTTAAGGATGTATAGTATGCAATGACAGAACATTATTTATGTCGATTTTATCATACCTGAACTTTAGTTGCTGTAGGTACACTTATTCATTACAGAAGAGAGAAGAATAATGGAGAGAGATACCTACAATTATGCCCTGAAGGGATCACTCATGCAAAATTCCCCTAAATAAATTTCCCGTGTCAGCTGACATGCGAGTTTCACAGCTTAAAACCTGTTAATGAATGAGCTTAAGGAATTGTAATTAAACTGATGGCTGTATGGGACATGTCAGCATGCCTACATATTTATCAGAGTTTATTGAGTCAGATTCCACAGTGGAGGAGTTCTTTGGTGTTCAGGGACCGTTGACAATGGCTAATTTACTAGATAGATGTAAAAGAACGAAGATCAAGGCGTGGCTCCAAATAACGTTATGACAGTAAAGAATGCATAAGCACAATCATAATGATATACTGCTCAAGAGAACGGCTTGAATACAGGGCTGGACTTTGAATTAAAATGTTGCCTGCCAAGAAGTATCTCTGCCAGACATGAGGCTCTGTGATCCCTTCAGACAAATAAACACATTACTTATTACTCTGCCCCGTCTGATGGGAATCAGAAATCGCACTGCCGTTTATTGTTAGGCCTCCTTC
Source organism: Nanorana parkeri (assembly GCF_000935625.1). NCBI lineage: Eukaryota > Metazoa > Chordata > Amphibia > Anura > Dicroglossidae > Nanorana > Nanorana parkeri. Next base: position 2,472,002 of record NW_017306270.1, on the reverse strand, counting down.
ATTTCTTGGTAGCTGTACATTACAATAAGCAAATAGTGACATGTAAATAAAAGTTCAGCCTCATCGGTTTCCTTTACAGTTTTCAGTGGTAAACTTTCACTTTATGTTAATTAGTTTAGTTACCATCATATTGTTCAAAATTAGCCCATGATCTGGCTTTACATTACTCTCTCTGATGGTGGAAAACATCACACAGTACCCCCCCATTAAACCACTTCTGGACACAGAATGGAAGATCTTTCTAGAAGCATGCAGATGTGTACTGGGCAATGTATATGGCGGAAGGAGAGGGAAATGCCATAGACTCCATCTGGGTCAGGTGAGTCTATAGTGATTGGCCAAGATAAGGACTCCTGTGAGGAGGGTCAACCAGGCTGGTGACAATGCTCTGCCCTTGACTTCCATTTGTGCTTCTGTGTTGTCACCCTATTAAATGGGCTTCCAGTGGAGACTACATGTGGCTGTTTGAACACAATTTACGCAGGTATCATCTCCTATTGTAGACCCACGCTGAGCTCTAAACAATTGTAGGTGACAATACTCTGTCCTTGTCTTCCAGTGGTGTTTCTGTGTTGTCACCCTATTAATGGGTTTCAAATGGGGACTATAAGTGGCTTTTTTGAACACAGTTTACGCAGGCACCATCTACTAATGTAGACCCATGCTGAGTGCTAAACCATTGCAAGTGACAATGCTCTGTCCTTGTCTTCCAGTTGTGTTTCTGTGTTGTCACCCTATTAAACATGCAGTCCAGTGGGGACTATAAGTGGCTTTTTGAACACAATTTACGCAGGCATCATCTACCTTCGTAGACCTGCGCTGTGAATTACAAGTAATCAAAAAACCAAAAAAGGGCGCAAAAAACACTGGCTGGCTAAATAAGGTATACTGGAAACTAAAGATGGTGGCACTTACGCGTGAATCCCAGGATCTGGAGATGGGCAGCTCGGGTAAAACAGTAAGCTGTTTTACCTGAGCTTGAAAAAGAGGTAGTACCTCGAAACGCGCTGCTCTTGTCCTCTTTGATCCCTCTCCATCTCACCATTGATCCGACCTTTCGGCATTTGTCAGCTGCTCCCGCACACAGACTCCCGTACACTGTCCCTAGCAGACCTGACAGTGACCGTTCGCTGACACCCACAGCCGCGGCTGCTACAGCCCTGTCTATTGCCTACTGTCTATTGCCGACACCACAGGGATCTCCCTGCTTCTCCTCCACACCGCACATACCCCCAACGGCACTTCGGACAAAGTCCCCTCTTCTTGTTCACACCCTTCCGTGGATGTACCTCTCTGATTAGTACACCAGCCACAGTCGGACCCACACCACGAGTGCTCCGATCCTCCACATCGGCCGCCCATCTCCAGATCCTGGGATTCACGCGTAAGTGCCACCACTTAGTTTCCATTATCCATTCTTTAGCCAGCCAGTGTTTTTTGCGCCTTTTTTGGTTTTTTGATTATCTGCATTCACAGGTTCTCCTCCTGTTTCCCAGGGCTGCATACATGTCTTCAAGCTAACTTTTTTTCCCATCCGAGAGCGCTGTTTATGTTTTTTCTGTTTTTGCTGTGAATTACAATGCAGCTATTCCCGTAGTGCATGTAGACAGAAAGTAAATGCAAAGAGGCTACAGGAGATCAGTAGTGATGAAATACAACAAAGGATGAAAAAGGGGAAAAACAAGTTTGTTATTAAAAAAGAGGCAATTATTTGTGATACACAGTGCTTTAGCAAACTACAAGTCATTCATTTACTTTAATTACCTACAGGCTTTCTATCTACTTTAATTAACTTTCCTTTATTTATGATACTTGACTTATTTCTGCCACCCTGTGTGGCATTGCGTGGCAATACCACGGTGTTAGGTGGCCTAAAAGTCACCCAGGATTCTCAGCCAGAGGGGGGAAGCAATTGCTTGTACCAGGAAAGAGCTGGCTTCTCAGTCCTTTCCAGGTTTTCTGGATCATAGTTGGGATCCAGGAGATTTCTTAGAGCTCTGGGTGGGATGAAATCTCCATTCCTGGGTCCATGCTTCAGTGGCAGCCAGCACCTGATTGTGCACGTGTGTGCATCCCTCATGAGGAGGGTGCTGGAGTGTGTTCAGGGCTCCAGCTGGGCAGAGGAACATCATGTTTAGTTTACTGATTTGTATTGAGATTGTAGTCCATCACAGGAGCAAGCTTGGAGCGGTGACTACTTTACAACACACATAGGGACCATGGGGAACAAAAGTAGCCACCCTCCCAAAGGAAGGACAGTGTAAGCACCAATTCAGAGATGATTTGAGGATCTACAGCCGAGTGATACACAAATAAGATACATTGTTGTTGATCGTTAAGGTTCTTGAATGCATTTATACGATTTAACTCCTCAGTTTAGTGTCACTTTAAACATTGTTGCTTATTGTTCGATCCATGTGTTTCTAAAGCAATCATAATTTTAGTAACGGTGTTTCCTATGGAGATAAGTGATCCCTATGACAGCGTCCCCAGCTGTGTTTTTGTTACAAAATAGGTAGATCCATACATCAGGAAAATTTATCTTTTAGTGTCTAAATCATATTTATAAGCTTAGTCTGTTTGTATTGTTTACACAGTATCTTTAATATGATGTGAAGCAGTCAGTGTCTAGCTCTCTTCCTGGCTGCCAAACTGGAGGAGCATTTATCTATAGAGCACAGCCTCTCCACATCTAAAGTGCTTATATATGCAGTAAGTGTAAATTTTTACAGTATTATAGACATAATTTATGTCCACTCATAATCTTTTGGAGATGGTGTAAGTGGTGATAAAGGGAGTGCTGGACTGTATCAGCCCCGATTTTGATGTTCACATAGCCCTTTAATGTATCAGGTGTCAGCAGTCTGGAGGAGATGTAATCCAGATGACAGTCTAGTTCTGTTTACGAAAGATAACGGAGATGAGACACCATTAAATAATAACTAATTTTTCACAGAGTAACATAAAAATGTCCATGGATCGCTAGTATTTTACTTTTGGAAACCAGGAAAGAAAACACATTGTGCAGTTTAGAAAAATTATACATACAGAGAGAAGTGATTAAAAACAGCAGCAACTCCCTGCTGTATACATAGCCTAGGCATTCAAAAAGATATCAAAACAATTTATAGATGTTTATTCTATTTGCATTTTAATGCAGAAAATATCAGGAAGTACAACATGGCGTAGACATTTTACATCATGAATATTTTAAAGAAAGCACTACTATTGAGGTCTGTTCTATACTGCTGGGTACATCAGACAGCAATTTATTTCCATTCCTTAAATGAATCGCGTGACCTTGTCCATTGAGGTAAAGCAGATTACAATGTTTACAAAGAAACAATGGGCTTTAAAGGTACCAAAGACACCAAATATAATTCAATTAGATAAAAATATTGTTTATTCATACATTACTAAAAACATTTGTTGCAAAATCATGTTTAAAATACATAAAAGTGCCCATCCTTATACTCTGAGCATCCCTATTGGCATCCACAATGAACTACCTAGGAATTAGATACCGGCCTATTTATAGCATAAATTACTACTTAGGTTCATATGTAGTCTTCTGTAGATTGAGGTCCAGGTATAATCACAAGGTAGCTACTCCTCTACGCGTTTCACGCCAATTGAAGGGATGGATGCTCTGCATCATTAGACAAATATACAGGTGAAACTCGAATAATTAGAATATCGTGCAAAAGTAATTGCAGTAAGTGCTGCAAAAGGGGCCCAAACCAAGTACTGAGTACATATGCATGCTTGTACTTTTCAGAGGTCCGATATTGTTCTATGTAAAATCCTTGTTTTATTGATTGCATGTAATAATCTACTTTTTTGAGGTTGTGGATTTGGGGTTCTTGGGGTTTTCATGAGCTGTAAGCCATAACCATCACAATTATGACAAATCACGGCTTGAATTATCTTGCTTTGCATGTAATGAGTCTATCTCATATATTAGTTTCACCTTTTAAGTTGCATTAGTGAAATAAATGAACTTTGCACGATATTCTAATTATTCGAGTTTCACCTGTATATTATCCACTTAATTTATCCACCTCACCAACTGCTCAGTATCTGCAACCCCTCTCTGTCAATCCCTGCACTGGCTTCCAATTGCCCAAAGGATAGAATTCTAAATATTAACAACCACTTACAAAGCCATTCACAACTCTGCCCCAGGCTACATCTCCAACCTTGTGTCAAAGTATCACCCTAACCATCCTCTCCGCTCCTCCCAAGACCTCCTGCTCTCTAGCTCCCTCCTCAACTCTTTCCATGCTCACCTCCAGGACTTCTCTAGAGTATCCCCCATTCTTTGGAACTCCTTACCCCCACCTGTCCGTTTATCTCCCCCTCTGACTGCCTTTAGGCGATCCCTTAAGACTCATCTCTTCAGCGAAGCCTCTCCCACCTCAACCTAACTGAACCATCACGTTCTCATACTATTCTTCCCTACACAGCTACCTCCTCATGTATCACTTGCCCCTCCCTTTTAGATTGTAAGCTCTCATGGACAGGGCCCTCCTTACCATCTTGTCTTGAATTGTATTGTAATTGTAATGTCTTCCTTATATTGTAAAGCGCTGCACAAACTCTTGGCGCTATATAAATCCTGTATAATAATAATAATCCATCTATTATATACATAATCACCATTATATTAGCATTGGAAGGACAGCTTCAGCACCAATTCAGAGATAATTTGAGAATCTACAGCTGAGTGATACACAAATAAGATACATTTTTGTTAATAGTTAATGTATGTGAATGCATTTTTAACATTTAAATCCTGAGTTTAGTGTCACTTTAACTGGAAGCCAATATGAAACAGTGACCACAGCGGAGAACAATTAGAAGACGGGGCTGTGCAGTATCACTCCATAACAGGAAGTGCCTAAACAAGGACCTTCATGGCAGGTGCTGTTTGAATGAAACCTGAAGATTTAAAATGATTAATTTATTCTTGAAATTACATATCATATGAAATTTTAGTCATAAGGTTTAGATCTATTTTAAAATATAAAGATTTCCTTACATTCTGTGCTCTGGTCTTTTTTGTTTTATTTCTACAAACATGAAGAGTGCCTCTAAATGAAGGTTCAAAAGAAGTCACCCTCACTCCAAGGTCCAGTGTGCTGAACGTCTCTTTTATTCAGATGTTATACAGACATGGTGGCACAGTGTAAAATCAATGTTTTGGTGACCGAACATGGCCCCTTCATCGGGCAAACACAGTGACGCACACCCATGTATCTTATGGGATTCCGCTCAGGAGTGCTGTGGATTACACATTACTGATGACTCTAAATGAAGGTTATCTTCTTTCCTTTGCAGCCTCAACCCACTGGTTTCATTATCCAGCTCAAGACTGACCTACCATATTAGTTGTGCACTGTTTGAGACCGTGTGGTGTTTACAGAGAAAATTATAGCAGAATATAAAGTACTGCATTACATTTACAAGGCCAATGTATCTCTTCTGAACAGGGAAGATGGCCCCTTAGCATATATATACTGGACTCAACACATCACATTACTGGAATACCATTTACTGTGCAAGGCCCAATAAATACATAAGTTCATGAGTCTAAGACATTAACAGGAGCAAACCCAGAGCTAATGCATTTAATCTCCTTATCATGTCTGGTAAATTGCTGTTGGGTTTTTGTATTGAAATGCTAGTATGCGTTACAAGCTTTTTGTTTCCTCCCAGCCAGGTCTCTTGACAAACTCTATAACTTTGTTGACTGCTCTGGACTTCATCTGATTTTTGGACTTAATGCTCTTCGGCGAAACTCAGATAATTCTTGGAACAGCTCCAGCGTGCTCAGTTTACTAAAATACAGCGCCAGCAAGAAGTACAACATTTCATGGGAATTGGGAAATGGTGAGTAAGAGAAAGAGAGAGAGACAGAGACTCTTTCCTTATGTAAAGTGAACAGTGAGATTTTGTCCTGACCTCCGTTACAGATAACATCTTTTTTATGAATTTGTAATAGAGACACAAGGGCTCCTAAACTTTCTGTTCCAAGACCCAAATCACATCTGAAAATCAGTTTTACAATCCAAGTTCCATTTTGGTTTAATTGTTTACTTCCTTTTAATGACTTATGTTGTCTACAATTTAGTCAAGACAAAAAAGCTACTTTGAAAGTTGAGCGAATGGTCATACTTAGCTCACATGCTGACAAGGATAGTTGATTTCTGTACATTTATGTTTATTGAGGTGAGGTGCCAGACCATTCAAAATTAATAAAAGTTAAAATAAGTCATTTTACACAGAATTTCAAAAGGTCAGTGGAATTATCAATGGGCACGCTAGCTCTGGTTTGGCAGCACTCCACAAAATGTAGACACCCCAAAAAAGTGGGAAAACACAGAGTTGAGAATCCATGTATATACAGTCTAATGAGAATGCCAAACATTCAATGGACGATTGCTTGGTGCTCTCATTAGCCTGCAAATACATGGATTCAAAATGAATAGGCTGCCTTAAAGGAGAACTATGAGGCGAGTGCTTTTCACTCACCTCATAGTTCTAGCCGACCTGTGACAATGAGACTGTCACAGGTCGGCTCAGTAGATCGGGAGGTGAGCGAACATATACAGGCGTTCGCCCACCTCTCGATCCTGTCACGGCTCTCTGCCGTGACAGGGGAGGGGCTGGATTCCCCCCTCCCCGCTCCGATCCACCAGCGCTGACTGACGCATCGGACATGGAGGGGGCGGCTACAGCTGGCTCTGCTTCTAGATAGGCAGAGCCAGCTGTCACTCACACAGCTGGGTGGATCTCGACATCGATGTCGGGATCCGCTCCGGCTGCGGTGTCTCAGTATACCGCGAGCTGTAACTCATGGTGCATTGATGTACCATCGGGTGAAGTAGGAAACCTATTGTGTGTTGTAGTGTACCTTGATTTATGTTTTTACATGTGTTAATGTGTTTTTACAAGGGCCAATGTGTGTTTCAAAGTGTATCAATATGCATGAAGATGCATTGCCATGTGTTTTTGTGCATTGTAATGCATAGGTGTGAACAGGCCCTAAGAATAGATTTGCACCTCTCGGTTTTGAGGGCCTATTCAAACCTATACATTTTTAATGCCAATTAACGCTTATACACAAGCTAAACATTGTTTTAAATATTGCTAGTTCATGATGCATTGATCTGTCTTGTCTGTGCTTTGATGTGTTGATGCATGGTATTGTTGATAACGCGTGTAAAACACATGAAAGTGGACACAGAGAGGTCTGAATTCAGTCTATGGCACATTGAAAGCAATAGAAATGTATGTTAACATGCATTGCAGTGTAAGACTGGGTCCCGTCCCACCCCTTTGTGGTTGCATTGCAAAGTATGGTTTGACGCACCTTAGGGCATGTGTTGCCATTTCTATCCAAAGCCCTTATAATGCACATTGATGTATAAAAAAACAGACATGACCTTTTTTTGGCTAATGCATGTCATGCCTCTCCACATATATGTACTAGCAGATGGCAAAACAAAGAAAAATCTCTGTGTATGCTTTAAAGTGCAGGTCTGAATGGGCCCTAAAAGCATGCCTATGAGCATCAATGAGGGTTGACATGGATTGCAGCTATGATGCCATGCTTTTTAATATCCTGCACAAGGAAAGGAATAAAATCATAATCTGTAGTATACTGGCTGATCTAACCAACATGGGCATTAGTCTTGTTTTTTTTTTTTATAATAATGCTTTTGGTTCAGATATAGAAACAGTGGAAAGTCCTTAAAAGAGAAGATTTACACAAGCTGTAATAAGATTATTATAAGTAGTGAGATTGCCTGGGTGGGCTCTCGCAATTATTCCCTAATAATGATTCTCTGCTAAAGTAAACCGGTGGACTGATGCTGGTGAATCTTCTTCCTATAGTGTCCTGTGGGTAGAAGGGTAGTACAGGTGAAGGCTTAACTGGAAAGCAGAAGACTTTGTTTGACCATAGTACAACTTAACATTATCTTTTACACATTCCCAGCCAACAATATACATCACAGAATTCACGAGTAGGCTGAGATTTTCCAATACTAAGTAATGCAGCATTTTCCTAACGTTAAACTAAATCCTACTTGCTTTGTTTTGAGTTTTGATGATAGTCCCACATGTTTCCTAGATTGCTGTAACACAAACACTGGAGACAGCCAATCCTTATATATCATAAAGCAACAGTATTTCCCACAGTTCATCTTTCCTTTTCCCAAGTTCTTTTTGGTGTCATATAAATTGGTAAGATCCTTGAAACATCACCTTCACATTTGTCAGGTTGTTTTGCTTCACACCATCAGGGCAAGATAGGTTACCAAGAGAAAGTGCTCTTCATTCCATTAAATCTCTTCTAAGGGAATGATGTATTGGAGCTTCAGACCAAAAAAAATAACCGTTGTGTTCAATGGCCGATTAGAGACACCTCCTCATGAAGTCATCATTCATTATTTGTTCCAGTGTTTATCTTCAGGGTCACAGTAAGGCAAGAGATACATCTTGTACACATTTGTATGTTGTCTGCCCTTGCTAAAGGGTTCTTTGAAGAAGATTCTCAAAGACATGTATTATGATGTATACAGTTATTTTTTGTGTTTCATTCTTTTGTTTTATATAGCGCAGATATTAGTGGGTAACATTCGTCTGCAGATTAACCTGCTTGTTAGAATGACACTGCTTATAATGGATTTTTAGGAAATGGCATACATAGGACACATACCGTTGGAAGAAAACATTTGGGAATTCTTTGGAATGTCCTGTATTTTTGTACAGTTGACTCCTAAAATGTCACTTGATTGTTATCTAAGACATAGTAATAAAAAGAGGCTTGTCAATGTTTTCTTATTTTGGAAACTAGTTAAAAGCCCTGCCAGTTTGTTTTCCATCTTCATCCCCTTGGGGAGATTATAGTCCATCACGGGAGCAAGCTTGGAGTGGTGGCTACTTTACAACACACGCAGGGACCATGGGGAACAAAAGTAGCCCCCCTCCAGAAGGAAGGACAGTGTCAGCACCAATTCAGAGATGATTTGAGGATCTACAGCCGAGTGATATACAAATAAGATAAATTTCTCTTAATATTTATGGTATTTGAATGCATTTCTAAGATTTAACTCCTGAGTTTAGTGTCACTTTAAGAGGTAATTACTGTTTGCTATACCATGACCTTTCTAAATAGGATGGACAGCCTTCGTTACACTAATTTGAACAAAGGCAGTATCCTAATAAGAACAACTGCAGAAAATGTGTCCCTTTAGGCATGGATGGACCTTAGAAGAATCGTAATATTCCTGTTGCAGGAGATGTATCAAATTTTATTGCATGTCAGTGGAGACTTTTGGAAACAGCAGTCAGCCGTTGACACAATCAGGAAATAGGATTTCTGGGGGAGTTTTGTACATATACTGTACAGTGTGTATAAAATACCCCAGGTTGCCATATTCCAAATCAGAATGGCTGCAGAATGGAATGGATAAGTATATTTTGAAAATATTAAAGCTGAACAAAAATGTAAACCTGAAATCCATTATACAAATATAAATATGCCCTTGTAATACGTGTGTAGAAACTGTTATCTCCAAAAGGATTTGCATTCTCTTATGTAATACAAAGGTGTCACCTCTACAATTAGAGAGCGAGGGAGCAGCAATGCAATAATAAATCACCAGCTTTGCACCCTCTGCTCTCTCTTCCTTCTCAGCAAATTTCCATCCAACATAGCCTGACTAGTGACCTTCTTTATCCTTGTCTGAGTGTTGCAGTGCAATGGATGACAGCAGCTGATATAAACAAGGATTTGGGTTTAGCTGCCTTAAGTCCTTATAATGTAGAAGGAAAAAAAGGGCAACGTGAAGGCTAACTTTAACCGCAATTAATGAAAAGAACCCAAAGGCATTCATGACCTCATACAATCATTGGTCGCAGAAGTTAATGCGCCTTAATAGTTATAAAAGCAACGACCAGCACTTTAGAATGCTGTCTTTAATTTTCTTCTTACAGGGTAATTTCACAGTAATAACTCTTCACAAACCATTTTTTAAAGGTTGCACTGTTGATATAGCTGTCTATTTCTCTGTGAAACAATCAGAGCCAGAGTTGTAATATTTTAGTAGAAAGTATTTATGTAACATGACATAACATTATCATGTTCTTCTAACAGAACCCAACAATTACAAAACACTGATTAACAAGGCTATTAATGGCAGTCAGCTGGGGAAAGATTACATTCAGCTGAAGAACATGCTACAGTCTATCCGGACCTACTCCAGAGCAAATTTATATGGACCAAATATTGGCCGACCAAGGAAGAATGCTATAGTACTACTTGAAGGGTATGTACCATGTAGCTAACATATTTCCTCATTTGTAACCTGAAATAATTAGTTAATGAACATATCAAAAATACCTTGGCCTACCTAACTTCAAACAAGAACTCAAATCTAGAAACCTGGAAGAGTGATGGCAGAAAAAGACCAAGTGGTCCATCAAGTCTGCCCATTTTTTTTTTTACTTTTCTCTTTATTAATTTAGTTTATTTTTTTTGTCTGAGTATAGTACCATGTTAATCCCAAGCATATATAAATTAAGTCTAAGCAAAAGCTTTTTACATTTTCTAATTACAGCGTATGGTTAGAGCTCTAAATCTAATATACTGTTTATTTATTTGTCCTAATTTGTGTTAAGTGTGTCTATTTGTCTTAATTTGCATTTGATTACTGCATTTCAATATTATTATGAAGTCAATACAGAGTTTATGTTATGATATGATATAGAATTGGGTATGATACAAGGGTCCATTTTAATAAAACATAGCACATGGGAATGTGTAATTTATGATTATATTTTAAAGGTTTTTCTGCACAAATCATTTTAATGTAATGCATACATATGATAATATTGTTTTTTGTGATATTTTGCATGCAAGACTATTTTCAAATATGATTACACTGACTTTTGCTCCTTCAAACACTTGTGGCTTCTGAGTTGCACTAACTGTGAGGTTGTATGGAAGAGAATAACAAAATCTGTATAGAATTATTAAAACGGCTCGAGTTAAGAGCCAAATGAATGAAAAAAATTAGGGTTTTCTTTATAAATGTCAGAAGGTGATACAAATAGCACAAACTGGAGAGGTTTAGCACTTGTCATCTTTATCACTAGGTTTCCAAAGGCATTCAGCAGTTACTTATTTTGAAAAGAAAACAATTCCAGAACTACGCAATATTTATGTATGGGAAGACCAGTGTCATTCAGCTTACTTCCTGTCATGTACAGGACTCATGGGTTGACAGTAAAATACTCTACATCAGCATTTCTCAACCTAGTTTCAGTCACAGCTCCCTTTAAAATTCTGCAAAATCTCGAGGCACCCCACTCAAAAATGTAAAAAACATAAATGTAAAAATATAGAAAATAATGAGTGGTTCCGTCCAAAATCCAAACCAGACCCCTATCCTAGATAGGGGTATTAAATTTAAGGGGGAACCCGATGCAAAAAACAAAAGAAAAATAACGTGAAGTTTCTCCTTCCCATCGGAGCCTCCATTTTTCACAACAGAACACCTTCCGCACCAATTCTTTACATCAGAGTCCTCATTCCCCTTTTCACATTAGAGTCCTCAGTCCCTCTTCACATTGACATCCTTATTCCCCCTTCACATTAGAGTCCTCATTCCCCCTTTCATTCCCCCTTTCACATCAGAGTCCTCAGTTCCCCTTCACATCAGAGTCCTTATTCCCCCCTTCACATCAGA
>NW_017306270.1:2459688-2460230 GCF_000935625.1 Nanorana parkeri | reverse complement strand
CACACCAGGATCCCAATTCCCCCCCCCCCCTCACATCAGAGTCCTCAGTCCCTCCTTCACATTGAAGTTCTATCTTATAATCTTCACCACAGTGTGCTTACAGCATCAGAGTGGAAAGAGGGAGGTGGAGCAGGTCCAGATGGAGGTCGACATCTGCCCTCTCCAGAATGCTGGGGGGTCCTCGATGCAGCCCACCCTGGATTAGTGTCATATGTTTCCATGATGCTTCTAGTCGGCTTGCCTGCACCATGGAAATGCATAACACTGTAGAAATTTGAAGGCATCCTGACAAAGCCAAATGGCGTCCTGGTTGAGAAAGGCTGCTCTAGACATACAAGCATCTTTAATCATGCTTAAAGCCCATCTCTGGGCAAACAAAAACTTACCCTTGCAGTGGGGCTACCTCCGCACTGTAAGGGTTAAGTGCTCATTTTTTCTAGGGGACTCAAATAAAGCAGATTTACTCACTTGATGGTAATGGTGGTCAGCACTTACTCCCCCCCCCCCCTCTGCTTGGGCTGTGGCATTGCCCCTCGAGCTTT
>NW_017306270.1:2446934-2459476 GCF_000935625.1 Nanorana parkeri | reverse complement strand
TCCCTCCCCCCCCCCCTCTGCTCTGGATGTTGGAATGTCCCTCGGCATCTTCATGTGTGATGTAAGTCAATGGACCTGCATTTGATGTAATGACATCAGTGGTTCTTAGACCTCTGGAGCAAAGGGGAAAAACGCTCTGGGGACCAGTCCAGCCTGGAGGGAGCCGGTGGGACACAGGATCAGGTATGTAAAACGGCTTTAATGGCATCACCTAGACAAAAATCAGCACCTATGGGGGCAGCCCCGCTTCATAGGTAAGTTTGCTGTTCGCCCAGAGATGGGCTTTAAAGTGTATCTAAACCCTAACAATGAACTTCTCTTTGCTACCTTTTGATCTGTTGAATATATCATATAAATTAGGGTTGCACAGATACCAAGTACAGTACTCGGTACAAGTACGAGTACATGTACCGATACTTTTGAGCTCTAAGACTACACTATTCAAATAATTGACAAATTCAAAAATTAGGCGGCTGCTGTAATTTGTAAGGAGCACACGTAGCTCCTGGGATTTGTACATCTCTGTTTTAATGTACGATTTTGTTTTTATACATATAAATAAAGGGATGCACAGATACCAGTTTTGTGAGTACGAGTACTGGTACTTGCCCAAGTCCTCACAGATACAAGTACTGATACATTTTTGTTTATTGTCATGTGACAGTTTTTCTAAAACAATACAGACTAATGATTTCAGGACAGTAGTGGAGCGCCAGAGCCAGGTCCCAGCTGCAACCGCTGCAACCCTGGTGAAAATGCCAAGTATCGGCACTGGTACTCGAAAAGTATCTGTGCAACCCTATAAATCATTTTGTTATATTTATTTGGGAAGTATAAAAAATACATGTTGATCCTGACAGACATTTTATGTGCTTTGCAGCTGTGCAAACTGTGGTATTGTTCCCAGTTCTCTCTGTGGGCTACAGAAAACCTCCATGTTATAGAGGATAATGTTCTGTAGCCCCAATACGTTTCCTGCCCTAGGGTGATGACACGTTTTCTCCATCAGTATAATGGGTGAAAGTTGTCACGTTAGGACAGGAAATGTGTTACTGGGTTGAATCACAAAGTAAAAATAAAATGAAAATAAAACCTAAAAAATTAAAACTAAAGCAGCTTCAACATCTGAGGACCGGTAAGCTGCAATATATCACATCTTTGTTCTTGGGTTTAGATACACTTTAAAGATGCAAAGCATCTTCAGTGTTGTGTTTTTTGTGTTCTGCACAATATGTTCCTTAACATCCTATCCACGTATCCGTTTATTTTTCGTCACACCTAATTTACATGGCGATGTTTCTACCCCCCCTGAAATCTGGGGCCAGATACATTTATTTCTTCATAAACGTGGCAGGACACAGAGCTAAGCTCTGTTGAATTTTATCTGTCATCTAGTTCTAAACCAGAGTACTTCCCATTTCTGCTTTATGGCTGTACAGGGATCCCAAAGCCAATGGTTATTACTTAACTAATGAACTCACAAATCACTGTTTTGGCAGAAGTAACAAGCAAAGTTTGCTGAATGCTAATATTTGCTTTAGAGCGCACGCTCTACTTCGTACAGCACAAACACCATGTTGTTTTCGAAGCAGAATTTGAATTGTGATAAATAACACAACCGACTTTGCCGAAATTACAGCGAAAATACTCGGATTGCTCATCTTAGACTGACTCATGCCTGCGTGCTCTTGGAAAACATGCTGCATATATTTCGAATAGAGGTGTTATCACCTAAACATTAAAACAAATTTGATCTTTTCTACAGCATATGGACTTACATAAGAAAATAACGAGTAATGTGCAAAGAACAGTAAATGGTGGAAGCTGATCGGCAACTATAACTGCTGAAAAGCGAAATAATGCTGAGTTATTCTGCATGGAATGGTTGATCATTTAACCTTTGATCTGTCCTATTAAACAAACATAACAATATTGTGAATTTCTGGTGTAGATTTTTATCTATGTTTATTTTTTCTTTTAGATTCTCCTTAAAGTGGCACTACACTCAGGAGTTAAATCTTCCAAATGCATTCAAGTGCCCTAACTAATAATATAAATGTATCTTCTTTGTACATGATTCAGCTGTAGATCCTCAAATCATCTCTGAATTGGTGATGGCACTGTCCTTCCTTCTGGAGGGGGGCTACTTTTGTTCCCCATGGTCCCTGTGTGTGTTGTAAAGTAGCCACCGCTTCAAGCTTGCTCCTGTGATGGACTACAATCTCATGTTTAGTTTTCTAATTTGAATTGAGATTGTGGTCTATCACGGGAGTGAGCTTGGAGCGGTGGCTACTTTTCAACACACACAGGGACCATGGGGAACAAAAGTAGCCCCCCTCCAGAAGGAAGGACAGTGTCAGCACCAATTCAGAGATGATATGAGGTTCTACAGCGAGTGATACACAAATAAGATACCGTTTTGTTAATAGGTAAAGTACTTAAATGCATTTTTAAGATTTAACTCCCAAGTTTAGTGTCACTTTGAGTTCCTGTTCCAATGACGCTACAAAGATAAAGGATATCTCCCAAAGTGAGGTGAATTCCCTTCTTAGACAGTTGTTGTTAGGATCCAGAGCACCTCTAGGTGGCGAAGGAGCTGAGACCTGCAACTCCAGTGCTCACCTGCGGGTGTTTCCCAGCTGCCAGTACTTAGCCATCACCTGGTGCTTCCTGGGAGGATATTTAAACCCTCCCTGCAGGATGAGGGCTCAGTATCGTTTCCTGTTTCCTGAAACTTGAACCCTGAGTCCCCAGTTCCGGTGAACCCTGCTTTCCGTCCAGAGTCCTGTTACCAGTCCTGTACCCTGTTTGTGTCCCGAGCCCGGTTACCCATTTGCAGTCCTAGATACCTCTTGTTGCCATTACCTGCTTGTCCTCTTGTTGCCATTACCTGCCTTTCCTCCTGTTGCCATTACCTGCTTGTCCTCCTGTTGCCATTACCTGCTTGTAGTCTGGTTGATGTTACTTATTTATGTTTGCTTTTGGGTGTTGTTTAGTTTGCTGTTTATTAAACTGTATATAATACATTCTGCCCTGTCCGGTGTGGTCATAAGTGTTTGGTCTGCCTGTGTGGGTACCTGCGCAGGTGTGGGGTCACCTGTGCCGGTATCCCTGACAGTTGTCATTGGAACAGATGTCCACAGTGGAAGATTTTCTCTCACCTCTTGTTCTAATGACAACTTTCAAAATTAGTAAATGTCATCACTTTCTGTCTCATGTGTTTCCTTAGCCTCCTTAGATCTAACAACTAAGCCTCATCTTTTAACCTCCCTAGCGGTAATCCTGAGTCTGGCTTGGGGTGAATTTTCAATGCTAGGAGCAGTAACCCCGAGCCAGACTCGGGGCTGCAGAGAAAAGTGACACTCACCTTGTCCCTGCGAGCCCGCGGCGTCCTCTGCTGTACGCGGCTCGAAAATGAAACTAAAAGCCGGCATCTAACTTTTAGTTTCGTTTTCGAGCGTCACAGCCGGCGGGAAATTCAAAAGTGAAAAGTTGTAATGTACACAGAATACACACAATACAATGTAATCTGCTATGATTACACTTATGTATCAAACTATTTCACTTCAATTTTGTCCCTAGAGCTTTGTCCAGTGCCCTGCCTGACACTTTTTCACAATTATAAGAAATTATAATATAATAAATAATTATAAAAAATTATAATAAAATAATTAAAAAAATGGTCCAGTAAATGGGAATTCTGGGGGCGTTGCCTGATCCGTACCACAGTAAATAAAGTACCAAGTTCGCACATCACTGAGCTCGGTCGCAGAATCCTCGCTGTCCTCACTTTCAGTGTCTGTTGAGGAATTTCCCAACGAATCGCTATCACTCAATTCTGCAAGTAGTTCTAATTTACTATCGCTGTTTTCTACCTGGTCTAAAACCGCTTTTGACCTAAAACAGCGATGATTCTGCGACCGAGCTCAGTGATGTGCGAACTTGGTACTCTATTGACTGTGATACGGATCAGGCTGCGCCCCCAGAATTCCCATTTACTGGACCATTTTTTTATATTATTATATTATAATTTTTTATAATTATTTATTATATTATAATTTCTTATAATTATTTATAATTTATTATATTATAATTTTTTAATTTCGTGTTTCAAACTTTATCATACCTGGGATGTCTACTGGACTCTTGTTTGGACAGATTTAGGTGAGTTATTCCTAAGATTTACTAAGAATTACAGGCCTACAATATAAACAAACAAATTTCCATGAAAAACAATGTACCGCTTTTGGCACAAAATTCCTGACATAATCATACCGCCAGGGAGGTTAATAGTCTTTTGTTGTTTTGTTTGATTCTGGCTCATTTACTTCAAAGCAATGTGGTAGTGCTAAATTGATATAAAAGCATATAAAACATGTGATTGATTCTATTTTATTTAGAAAGTTAAGTAGGGATAACAATGCAGAAACCCCATGATAGTGCACAAGGGTTTATCATTTAATGACAGCTGTCTTAGTTTGGCAAACCATATCAATGCTGGAAATAAATGCTTGCTTCCATAGACACAATAGAAAGAGAGATGATATTTCCCCAAAGTCAGTCCTATCTTTGATCGTTGTGCCCAGAACAGATGTCCCTATTGAGACATCCCGCCCCCCCCCCTTCCTGTTATTTGTATTCACCCTCACTTTCTGAGGGTATCCAGATAGCCAAGGAAGGAAGGTTGGAAGATAAAACCACCAATCTTCTGGTAGATGTTCGGAATACGTTTTATTTGCCTTCACAAAAATGTATCCTAAAAATGTAAAGTAATGTATACAAAACTTATTCTGGACATCTACCAAGGAGTGACACTTTTATCCTTCAATCTTCCTTCACGATTTCACAACGACTGCTTAAAAGGGTAGTTAGGACTAGAGAGCTGCCTACTAATATGACATGTTACAACATACCTAGCAGTCCAGCGCTCCTCACCTTTACAGTTACACAAGCCATACAAATCTGACAGAAGTTATAACCCTTCCAGGCTGTACCCAAAATTATAATGAAATGTTTTTGGATGAACAGCTTACTAGTAACCCTCCCAATTTGAGAATCTGAGGCAAACTTATTTAGAAAGTCTATTTGTAGATCTAAATGTTGGGCTTTTAGAGACTACAAGTCACATTTTCATGAAATACAGTACAATGCAGATACCTGTATACTTATATACTTTAGATATTTATTTATTTATGCCAGCAGATGGGAGAAAGTATTGTTTGTAGATATCTTAATAAATTAAATCTAACCTCTGATGTGAATTATGCAAATGTAAATGTGTGATCTTTCCTCTACATAGAAAGTACAGTTGCTCACCCCTCCCATTCTATAATTACTTGTGACTGATGTTCTCTGCATTGATCATCTCTACAAACCTGCACTTACCCAACATACTCCACTTTATCTTCAGATCCCCTTGGTCCAACAGCCGGTCAAAGGTGAAACTGAAGGCGGTAGCATGGGAGCAACGCGTTTGGGGAAAAAGGGGCTGATGCTGGCTGACACATACGTCCATACCCACCCTTACACTGTTGAAATTGTACAGCATCAGTTCTAACCAGGTCCACGGAAGTGCGGCATTGTTCTAAAGAGTAGATCTGTGGAGAACATCAGTGACAAGTAAGTAACCATATTTTATTGCAGAAGCTAGAAACATGCTGTCATTTCATCTTTTAACTATGAACACAAATCCATTAGCTAGAACATTACTGCATGTCTGTAAAAAGCCGAGATGGCTTCTAAATGTCACATCCATTTGGAAACCTATTTCTTCAAGCTGTAGAAGCCATTATTAGTTAGATATAAATATATTAATAATGTTTAGCATGATGCTTTGTTATGGCATAGTTTGCTGTTTAGTTGTTTGTGTCTTGCAATAGAATGTGTAAGTTTACCTTTGTTAAAAAAGGAATATCAAAGTGACACTAAACTCAGAAGTTTAATATTAAAAATACACTCAAGTACCTTAACTATTAACAGAAATGTATCTTATTTGTGTATCATTCGGCTGTAGATCCTCAAATCATCTCTGAATTGGTGCTGGCACTGTCCTTCCTTATGGAGGGTGGCTACTTTTGTTTCCTGTGGTCCCTGTGTGATGGACTACAGTCTCAGTACAAATGATTAGACTAATTTTGAGATTGTAGAGTATCGTGGGAGCAGGCTGAGAACAGTGGCTACTTTACAACACACACAGGGACCATGGGGAAGAAAAGTAGCTACTTAGTAATGTATTACAATCATGGACCTAAAAAGGAGTAGGAGCACCCTTTGCCTTCTGGATAGCTTTAGCTGATCTAAATGTGCTGAGCTGTGCATTTTGTACCATTCTCCAGAGAAGGGATTAAGAAGTTAGAAAATCAATTGTGCCCTTAATGCTCCAGAACATCATGTAAAGTTCACTGATGTGATATGGTGATTGGAGAGGTCATGGGAGGTTTTTGTATTCACCTTGGTGTTCATGTAAAGCTCATCTCTGGGGAAATACACAAAAACTTCCCAACCCCCCCCCCCCCTTCCCCACACTACAAAGGTGTAATGCTTGTTAAGTCTGGGGGTAAAGGAATAAGGTATAATACCTAACTTATTCCTCTCTCTGGCAGGCTCCCTCTATGTGTGACACCAGTCCCACTAAGCTTCTTTTTTAAGGTGCTCCTGACTGGCAGTTGCACGCTGACATCAACAAGTACGATTCAGGGCCAGTTCCTAGGTAACAATGTGTGCAACAT
This sequence comes from Nanorana parkeri, assembly GCF_000935625.1. Classification (NCBI taxonomy): domain Eukaryota; kingdom Metazoa; phylum Chordata; class Amphibia; order Anura; family Dicroglossidae; genus Nanorana; species Nanorana parkeri. Next base: position 2,452,748 of record NW_017306270.1, on the reverse strand, counting down.
AGGGTGCACCAGACCCTTTAAAATGGAATCCATGGCCAGTATACAACCATGCAGAGCAATCATCAAACCTAATGTCTAACACAAGATTTAACATTTTACATATGACATATTGCTCAGAGTAATCATGTATACAAAGGGGAGTCAGGGATGCTGCCACCTTCCCCCTTCAGTAATCACAAAAGATGACCTAAAAAATGTCTACTCTCCACTTAGTGTAATATTTTGATGCAAAAACAAATTAGTGCAATGAAGGAAGAGGAAAGTGAAAAATGTATAACTCAAATCTGGTGAGGTTGCAAGGGACCATGGGAATGGTGCAACCTAAGTAAAATGCATATGGGGAACACATACAGTATGTCACCATGGAGGCCTTGGGGGAGAGGTTGGTCACATTTGGATGCTCTGGGTGGACCTATATTCAGTGCAGCTGAGTGAAACACTGAAGTGGTGGAGCAGTTCGATGGAAAAAAATCATTTGGTGACAGAGGTACCCAGGTCACAGGAAAAAAAAATCAACATATATAATGATGTTTAATAAAAATCTACCTTTTATGAAGTCAATGACCTACTGAGTATTTTCCTGTGAGCTGACCACCAGATGGGGTTTTTCCATTTTTTTTCCATCAAGGTGGGTTTTGGGGTTGTGCCCCTTTATCAGAGCATCATCTTTCATCAATGAAGAGCAGGCTCTGATGGCTCTATGACAGTTGTCACATACAAGATGATTGAGGCATAGTGTGAGCCACGCGGTGGGATTGCTCTGGATCGTATATACCCTCTGTAAAGTGTTTCTATGAACCTTATATGATATCTTTATAAATAAAGTGTTACAAGCACTATCCAGTGTGATTTATGCTTTTGTTCTTTATTGGTCTGAATACTCCCCTTTGGACAATCCATTTTATCATAAGTTTCTCACATGCCTTTTTTATTTTTAACCCTGTCCCCCATGACACATTTAATAATTTGGCAGGTATTTCTACTTATGTCCCTGAATTTGGGCGTCAACTCTTTGGAGCTTTTTAGTTGCCACGTGTTGCTACATAATGTCACATATCATATCAAGTGCTAAATAAAAGCTCTTTGCAGCTGTGTCTGTGAATCAGTTGCTTCAGACTTAACCTCTTTTCCCAAATGCGTTAGTTGTACACACACATAGTACACATAAATTAGCAGTGCAGGTTTTCATTGTAAGATAGGGTGTAAAATGTGACATCAGCTGATGTCTGTTACGGTCCAGCTTCATGATCAGGCCTCAATGGCAGTAAAGACCTTAAATATGAATGTGTTTAATGCAGGAATCTACCCTATGTTGTTACACTCTTTGGCATTAAAGAAGAACGGGGAGGTTGTTTGGGAGGTATTTGTAAGTTACACATACATGATGCTCTTCACTAAAAATGCTGCTGCTAATTCCCCCTCTTCTCATAGTTGACACGTTGTCCGCTAACTTCTAATCTTGTTGCCATTGTTTGAATTGAAGGAGTCATCTTTATAGAATTCTATTGGGCCAAATATATTGTGTTTCAATGCAAATAAAGAGAGAACTTATAATAACTGAGAACTCAGCAGTAGCATTTCCAACGAAGGACAGGAAGGAAATAACTGTAACTTACAGTTGACACTTTCAGGTCTATTCACAAAAGGGTGAAGAGTTTGGAGAAGGCAGGAGAAGTGATCAATCTAGGACAGGGGTGCCCATTAGGTAGATCGCGATCTACCAGTAGATCGCAAAGCGAACACTGGTAGATCACGATCGGCTCACTGGCCTGTGTCCTGTCCTACCGCGGTGCTCGTGCGGCTGAATGTGGCAGACGCCGCAGACGGGAAGGAGAGAGGAGACTTGGGAAACTGCTGCAGTGGAGGTAAGAAAAGACAGACAGGGGAAAGACAGCAGAGAAAGTGAGAGAAGAGACAGCAGAGAGAGAGAAGAGACAGCAGAGAGAGAGAGAAGAGACAGCAGTTAGAAACAGGCCAGAGAGCGTGAGGAGAGAGAGAAGAAAGGGTCGGTTCACACCACAAAGTCTGCGTTCCAGAGTGTTCGGCCTGTAGAACGCATTGGAACGCAGGCCGGCCGGCTCCCTGCGTTCAGGGGCGTGGCGGTGCATTGAAGTCAATGGCACCATGCCCCCCGTCCTCAGTGTAATCGCCCGCACCAGGAATGCAGGCACATTAGTGCCTGCGTTCTGGTCCAGCGCGATCTGCAAAAATGCTGCATTTTTGCAGATCTAACTGGACTGGAATGCAGGCACTATGGTGCCTGCATTCCTGGTGCGGCTATTGCACTGGGGGCATGGCTGCGGTGTCATTGACTTCAATGCACCGCCACGCCCCTGAACGCAGGTGTTTTTTCGTTGGTAGATCTCATTGAGCTCGTCATTTAAAAAGTAGATCTCAAGATGAAAAATTGTGGGCGCCCCTGATCTAGGACAACATAACTGAACTGGAAAGTGAGTTGAATTGGAGAATTTCTCCAAATCAGCTATTTTGTCCTAGAGTGTTCACTTCTCCTCTCTTCTCCTAACTCTTCACTCTATTGTGAATAACCCTGTTTGTATTGTTCTTCTTGAATTAAAACACAGCAGAGGCATGGTGACATGATTATCTCAGGAATTATTTATCTATCAAAGGCATTTCTGGGGTGACCAAATATACTTATCAAATCATCCTGACAAAAATGATTTTCAAGATGTCTCGTTCACTCAAAATCCTACCCATTTTACCAGGGCCTTGAGCAGCAGTACCATAATTTTCATGCAGGTCCTGTTGCAGGTCAATCCTGGTAGGCCCATGACTGAGATGTAATCATTCTCTGGAAACACCATTATATCTCCTTTACTATACTTGATGGGGACAGAGGAACCCCTTTAAATAGTTTAGTGGTTACCCTAACAAGTAATACTTGGTGATGTGCAGATGGTTCAATCAAGAAACAGAAGCCGCAGTCTACTCACAGTTAGCTTTTGTTTATCTGGTTTGGAAACTGGGTTTCAGTAGATCCTATTCCTACATTTTCTCCTCCATGGTGATCTAAAATACAGGAATTGGCTTCTAGTTTTGATTATGACGAGTTTCTTCCCTTCTGTGCCAATAATCTGTTTTCCCGGGTGGTTTACAGTCATACACACCAATGGAAATATGTTTTCAGATAGCTTTGGATAATCATGTTTTAAAGCTATGTGAACTCTAGCAATGAAGGGTCACTGATTAGACTCACAGGAACAGCAATCAGTCTGGTTTAATATCTTATTTCAACTGTTATGCAACTTGTAGTTTATAATTTCTGCTCAATAGTTTGTTGACATACAGTCAAGTTGTTACCCGTGTCCATTTGGTGCACATATTTTATGAGTAATTTGGAAATGTGAACAAAACAAAAGTGAATTAACAGCTCATTTAAAATAAAAACACTAAACAGTAGGACTGCTGACTATAATGTCTGTCTGCCAATACGAAGACTATTTTCATGAATAAAAGTTGACATCGCAGGTCAAGGCATTACATTTAACCCCTTCATGACTGAGCTAGTTTTCAGGTTCTGTTCATAAATGACTGACACATTTTTTACATTTTTGCTGTGCGATTCTTCCACAGCAGTAATATACTTTCTTACTAAATGTACCCACACATATTATATATTGTTTTTTAGAGGACAGATAGGGCTATATAATTATATCACATATGTGTACCTAACCCTTTTTTCACAAGTTTTGATTATTATTATTTTTTTTAGAATTTTTTTATATTAATTATAGTATAAAAAAATATATTTATATATAATTTATATTTTCCTAATTTTGTTTTACACTTTATTTTAATTTTTTTACACTTTGTAAAAAAAATAAAAATAAAATAAAAAAACTTTTTTTTTCTTGTCAGTTTATATCAAGCAATCACTATGACAGCTTGATAAATTAACTTTTTTATTTTATTTTTGGCTATTAGGCTGATCCAAACTTAGGAACAGCTAATAATAACCTTAGAGACTGATCCTGACTTTAGTCAGATTCAGATCTCACTAAAAGCTCTTTGATCGTGCCTAGACGATCAGAAATGATACATTTCACTCAAAAGATATACATTGTATCCTTTCAGTGAAATGTATCTAAACATCGGGCTCTCGAGCTGTCAAAACAAATAGCAGAGAGGTGAGGTGAGTCACTGCTGCCTCTCTGCTATTTTGAGCTGTCAAATACGGGATCGCAAATTGCGGTCCTCTATTTGCATGTAACGGCTTCATTCTTTCATTAATGAAAGGAAGAAGCTTTTACAAAAAGCTTAATTATTTCATTAATTAATGCCTCAATACTGAGACATTAATGAATGACTGTTAAATGCTGAGAATCAGCAAATACCGGCATTACAAAGCCTGATATAACTCGTCACGTACAGTGTACGTGGCCAGTCATATAGGCACAAAGTGACAAGACGTACACTGTACGTCTCCCGTCACGAAGGGGTTAAAGAGAAACACTGTATTGCAGTTAAGAAAATAATTGAATAATATATACTGTATATATACTGAATAATTTTGATATGTACTTTAAAATAGTGAAGTTCCCTGATCTGTTCCCACTCACTATCCTGATACCTTTTGCCACAGCAGGTTGTGCGGCAGGGTCCGGCACCTTTGGAGCGCAATCTTATTTGTGTATCACTCGGCTGTAGATCCTCAAATCATCTCTGAATTGGTGCTGACACTGTCCTTCCTTCTGGAGGGGGGCTACTTTTGTTCCACATTGTCCCTGTGTGTGTTGTAAAGTAGTCACTGCTCCAAGTCAGCTCCCGTGATGGACTCCAATTTCAATACAAATTAGGAAACAAAACATGGGATTGTAGCTGGAAATTAGGGATGGCAAATGCTTCGTTTTCCCGTACCTAACCAGCTTGTTATGGGTAATGTCTTCTGGAAATTCCCAAACGTTTGGAGGTCTAGAATATTACATAACCAGGTTTGGATAGTATTAATGAGGGTTATGTCATATGGTAATCAATTTCTTGCATAGATAAGAAGAGTGGTATAAATATAACCTGAAATATAAACAATTTAGCAATTTCCCTTTTGCTGCTCAAGTGCCATGTATATGTTCAATAAACTTGGATTATACTTTCACCGCACAAATGATTTGGATTCTTCTATAACAGATGGAATAGCCAATTTTTAAAGGCTGGCCTCCTTACCGCTCAGTGTTGGGCATCTGTCAGTAATAGCAAAAAGTTTTCCTGGCATACTCACCAGCCAGCATGCAAAAAAACTTGTCTCACCGCTGAGGTTAAAAACAAAGGTTTAGATACACGTCTTCTGCAGAAAATGTGAAAGCCGCACAGCCGCGCCAAGGCACCTCCATATAGTGCGGTCCTACCTCTAAAGTATGAGAGTCTCCATCTTGGAGCACATGTGGCAAAAGATCAAATTGGATGCAGGTTTGTCAGGAGGCAGCCTAACCTCCCTTAACCACTTCAAGACCAGGTGTTTAGACCCCCTTCCTGGCCAGGCCATTTTTCAGTGTTCAGCGCTGCGGTACTTTGACTGACGTTTATTCCGTCATGCAACGCTGTACTGAAATGAATTTTATACCTTTTTTTGGGGACAGATAGAGCTTTATTTTGGTGGTATTTAATCACCACTGGGGTTTTTATTTTTTACTATAATTAGGAAAAATGACAGAATTTTTTTTTTTTAAAGTTTTTTTTTACATTATGTTAGGAAACATTTATTATTACCCAGTTTTTTGGTAAAATATAAAAGATCGGGTCACGTCGGGTAAATAGACACCAAACATGTCAAGCTTTAAAATTGCGCGCACCCGCGAA
>NW_017306270.1:2412065-2446795 GCF_000935625.1 Nanorana parkeri | reverse complement strand
TCCCCGCTCCGATCCGCCAGCGCTGACTGGCGGAACGGACGGGGGAGGGGGCGGGTACAGCTGGCTCTGCCTCTAGATAGGCAGAGCCAGCTGTCACTCATGCAGCTGGGCGGATCTCAACATCGATGTCGGGATCCACTCCGGCTGCGGCGTCTCAGTATACTGCGAGCTGTAGCTCGCGGTATACTGAGCTTAGGGTAACGGGAGGACGCTAGTTTGTGTCCTCCCGGTACCCTTAGGAGAACTATGGGGAAAAACACTGACCCCATAGTTCTCCTTTAAAGGCACAGGTACGCACAAGGGACACCGCACATCACAATGGTAGCTGAGACCCCCCATGCGTCACTGCACCAAATCAGTCAAGCAAAACAAATGGCAAACACACTCATCAATTTGTTACCAGCTTTACAGCAAGGTGCACATGGAAGGGCTTTAAACAGTAATAGCAAAAGGTTTCCCAGCACACTCACAAGCCAGCATGCAAAAAAACTTTGGATTGATTTGGATTGTTCTATAACAGATGGAATAGCCAATTTTTAAAGGCTGACCTCCTTACCGCTCAGTGTTGGGCATCTATCAGTGACATTAGAACAAGACCTTTTTTTTAAAAGCAGATGTTTGTATCATATTTTTAAATTAACAGGACATTTCCAGAATGAGCATCACAGTTACTGCAAACCATGAGCACATAGAACATTCACTGCATGATTTCAAATAGGCACTAGTAATAAAAGTAATCTTTTTCATAATTGCGATATAAAGAAAATGATGTGTTCTTTTGGTAATTATCTTTTTTTGTGTTTTTTTGCAGTTTCATGAAGGTTGCTGGTAAAGCAGTGGATGCAGTTACCTGGCAACAGTAGGTATTCAGATTTTTATTTCATCCCTTTTTATTACCGTTCACTGGGCTCATTTTGTAATATGGAGAATCCTTTGACTATACTGTAGCTCGCGGTATACTGAGCTTAGGGTGATGGGAGGACGCTAGTTTGTTATCCTACGGAGAACTATGGGGAAAAGCCCTAACCCCATAGTTCTCCTTTAATCATTATATAGGAAATTGAGCCTTATTGCTGATTTTATATATAAGGTAATCATTCTATATTAAATTAAGACCCGCGTTTTACATGAAATATTAGCATTCTTCTGTTGAAATTTGGCTGAATTGAATGTTTCTCCATAGGTGTCTTTCTTTCTCTGCAGCCTTGAAAAAAAAGTAATTTACAGCACTTCTGGGAATCACATTGTATCTGGTCTGCAAACATATATTCTGAAAGAAAAATACACAAAAAGTCTGAATCTGGCAGCAAGTCTATTTTGCATCGCACTGACTGAATTTTACATGTTCAGCCTCTTATCATGAATAGCTCTTGTGTAACCTTCACCTCCTTTTCCCTGACAGGACTTGAATGTAGTCCAATTTACATTTGCTAGGCATTGCGAAAGGTGTAAAGTGGAATTATGTCCATTACTCCAGCAGGCTTTTGTCATTCGCTCTATGTAATGACCATGTTTTTATTGGATGCAAAGGGACATATTTATGAACAGTGAATGTAGCATTCACCAAACATTCACTGCAGGTATATCAATCACTGTCATTTAAAACACATGCATCAGGAAGAATCACCTGCTCTGTTTGGTGAATGTCACATTTACTGTTTTAAAAATATGCCCCATAGACTTTTAGTGACCACCGACACGTTTGAACTGTTGAAGGTCATTGGTTATATCTTGTATGTGAGCCCAAGGAAGCATGTAATAAAAGTCACACTATGTTCAGATGAAAGCATTTAAACCAAACTCTCTAGTTCAATGGCTGAGAAGGCAAATACATTTCATTATAAAAATTAGAAAAGAACTCCAGGCATCTTTAAAACTCTCCCTTGCAGTGGGGCCCTACATTGCAAGGGTTAAGTGCTCTTGTTGTCTAGGGGATATAATAAAGCAGATATACATACCGTGTTTCCCCGAAAATAAGACACTTTTTGCCCATTTTTTTTGCCCCCAAAAAACACACTAGGTCTTATTTTCAGGGGATGTCTTATTTTTTTTTTAATGTGCAACAAAATGTACAACAATCCAAAGTTATCTGGTGTCACTCCGCCTGTCACAGTAACTGGCGCTATAGAGTAAGTATCGGCTAATGCGGCTCTGCTCACTCCGCCACCGCAGCCTTGCTTTCTACAGCGCCGGCTTCCTTTGCCATCAGGGACAGCTGTGCAGCAGTGGGGACATCAGACAGTGGACAGCGTGGTAAAGTACGGTACCATTCACCGGTACACATTACAGTACAGTACAGTACCATTACATTAAGCAGTGCCTTCAGGGGGACAGCAGTTGGTGAAGTCTGGTACTGGAGTGCTCCCTGTCACTGTGCTGGCCGGAGGGAGTCCCCTGTCATCCCCTTAACACAGTATGTCCCTGCAGGCTGATACCATCTCTCCTGCTCTTCAAGTTCCCCTTCACATTCTACCACCAAACTAGGTCATATTTTCGGGGTAGGTCTTATATTACAGGAATCTTGAAAAATAGTGCTAGGTCTTACTTTCAGGGTAGGTCTTATTTTCGGGGAAACAGGGTACCTAAGCCTCGGTCCCACCGCAGTCAGCACTCACCTCTCTCCTCCTCCGCTCTGGCAACGTACGCACATATAATGCAAGTCAATGGCCCTGCATAAGATGTAATGATGTCAATGGTCCTTAGACCTCCAGAGACCCAGGGGAGAAGAGTCGGTCTAGCAGCCAGGTGGGATCGAAGATCGAGTGAGTATGTTTGCTTTCTTCTAGCCACTAAAGAGAATGACAAACAGTTACCCCTGCCGTGCAGGGGTGGCCTCACTGCAAGGGTAAATTTTTTAAATGACCAGATTTCTTCTTCAAAGGTCGATATAAAAGACAAAGATTAATGCAGTTCTGTATTCATTAATACATCATTAAATGTACATTGAAATCGGTGTAAATACCTGAATTTCAGTTGGTACCAGCCCCTTCCAATTGCCTGTACAGTTCAGATCCAGAGAGGTTAAAGCAGCACATGGAGCCAGTCATTTTTGCTGCAGTGCTCAAGTGCTAACAAAAAGCAGAGAGATGAGCTCATCAGTCTGCTGCTTCTCCTTTCACTGTCCAGTCACAGGGCGGGGGCGGGACAAGACCTGTTACTTAAAGCAGAATTCTGGGGGGAAATTATGATTGACCCTTACAATGGGGCTACCCCTGCACTGCAAGGTTGCGCTGTGTGGCAGAATAGTAGACAGAAATACAGGGGCGTCCCGAGGCGGGGTGTCACCCAGAGCGGAGACCGGGTGACACCTAGCCGTGACGTCATCGCACATGCGCGTGACGTCACCACGTGCGTGCCCAATGATGGCATTGCGTATGCGCGGCCATCTAATTGACGCCTGCCTGTGGCCATCTTGGTGGTGGATGCTGGCAGAGAGAGGAGGGGACGTTCGGCTGGCAGGATGAGGTATGCTGCCGGGTCCCCTTCTATCATCTGACACTATCGGGCTCTCGGCTCATGACCAAGTCCCTGACTTGTTAGAGGGGGTGACACCAAAATGACAGTCATTTTGGTGTCACCCCCTCCAATGGTGTCACCCGGGTGCACCCCCCTTGTGACGCCACTGCAGAAATACCAATCCTTTGAGAGCTAAAATAGTTCTTATTTATGTATTTCATCCAAATATTAGCTGTTTGGAGTTCAGATTTAAATTATTCATTATAGGGGTGTAAAATATCATAGAAAGATTTTTTTATATTTTAAAAGTGAGAATGCAGAGTAATGAAGCATGGTAGCATTGTACTACTAGGACAACATAAATTAGAACCATGGCCCTGATGATGGAATTGTGTTACACCATAGGGATTTGATGGAAATATATGAATTCCCTCCAATGATTGTTTCTGCCTTTATTAGCCCAGTTACTATTTTTTGTTATCAAGAAAATATATTTATTAAAGGATCAATACTGCGCAGAATATACAGAAAACAGCGGAGTATCTCAATAGTCACAGTCCGTTTACAGCTCAGTTTATTTTAGTACCCGCGTGAATATAATTTTTGTGGACAACCTACAGATGATTGATTTCTATCTTGTAGCTTCAAAACTTTAAAAGATATTGTCTTGGAACATGAGATTCCGAAGAGATTCTTCCATTTCCTTCTGCCGAGAACTCTAATGAAAGTGAATAAGTGTTACATCCACGTCCTGGACTGGCCTTTAGATAAGACGGGTCGTAGTGCAGAAACAGCTGAAATGGGACCATTCTGTAGAGTTTATCAGAGAGAATAGAACAATGGAGACCCCCACATAGAAATATCTATAAGGGAAGTTATATCATGCACAGAAACAGTTTTAACAACAGCGGTGAACTATGTATCTATGTATTTAAAGGACGCGTTATTTAATGGCTCTTGGTCTTATCACTATTTAGTCAATTCAACAAATTGATAAAATATAGTATTGGTAAATAGCACTTTGCTGTCACTTTTTCCTTGTTCTATTGAATAAGCAGCTGTTCCTCACTCAGCAAGCTTATATAGCAAGGATTGTGCTGTGCCCCATGGGCCCCAGAAAGGTTTGCACCTGGAAGGAGCGCTAAGTCCAGCTGCAATCTTACTGTGAGAGCTCGCTCTGTTTTCTAAGACTCTCCCATGCCGACTGCGAAGTCAGCCCAGTTCTCCAGGAAACCAAAACCTTCCTTCTGACACCAGCTCCGGAGCCACTTGTTAAGCTCCCTCAACTCGCGCTGTCTGTCCGGAGTGGCTCTTGGCACCGGCAGTATCTCTGAGAAAACTACCGTGGAGGTCCTTTCCTTCATCCTAGCACCTAGGTCTCTGAACTCCTGTTTAAGGACACTCCAATTTCCTCCTATTTTGTCATTGGTGCCGATGTGCACCATGACAACGGGGTCGTGCCCAACCCCATCTAGTAATCTGTTACAATAGACCAAATCCTTGTCCAATAAAGTAACACCATAATGGATTTTTTTTTCTAGTGAATGCACATTTTTAATTTTTACTGTCTCATTTAAAGTTTGTTTCCACTTTTGCAGTCAAATTTGAGAAAACCGCTATATATATTTAGTATGTGTTCCCAACACAGCATAAAGTCAAAGGTTTTTCTTTTTACTATTTCTTACCTTTTAGATGTTTTGCTGCAGCAGGCAAAATGGCTGATTCCAGACACCTTCTCAGTGATCTGTCCTATAGAAAGAGTAAGGACTGAAATCTGAGGATTGTGCTTCTCTCATTAACTTCATTAACCACTTAAAAACCGGGGTGTTTACACCCCCTTCCTGGCCAGGCCATTTTTCAGTATTCAGCGCTGCGGTACTTTGACTGACATTTATTCCATCATTCAACACTGTACTGAAATATATTTTATACATTTTTTTGGGAACAGATAGAGCTTTCTTTTGGTTGTATTTAATCACCACTGTTTTTTTGTTTTTTTTTTACTATATAATGAAAAATGTACCTTAAATTTGGAAAACCCTGGTTTCCCTAAGAACTGTATTGAAATACAACCTTTCCATGGATATCTGTAGATCAGATCGAAAAGAGGAACAACAGAGGAGGAAAGACGGGTAGAGTGATTTGGTAACAAATGAGAGACAGCTCCTCTAAATGGGAGACTAGTGTGGGGTATGCATGGAAAACATGTGGTCTGCTATCGTATGGCCTACTCTTTAATTTGTGGTATCTTTGATGGAATTTTCTGCTTTTGTATTGATGGATCATTGAGTTTCACAGAGCAGAGAACTCCGAATGTGTGAAACAGACCCAAGAATTACAACAAACGGCCTGCTCCTTTCTTTTCAAAGAGCTCACACAAATCAGAAATACAATCTGTAGAATGTATAGGAACGCCATGACTGCGGATTTATTCCTCAGGGCAAAATGCAGGGGCTACATAATCCAGACAACTCAGAGGGAAGAATTATAAACAGATTTTCTGTTTCATTCCTGGAAACCTCACAGGAGCTCAAAATTAGGCCCAGCATTTCTATTTACATCAATTAATTTGTTCTAATCAGCCATTGAGCTTCTGAAAGATATCCAATGGTTTTAATGGCTTAAAAATAATGAGCGTATTCAGAGGATATCAAAAGGTTTGGAAAGGAAGAAAAAAAAAAATACTGGCAAGAAAAAACGGTAATATTGCATTTGGGATTTCTGTTTTTCCGCCCGACCTTTGTGCAGTCTGTACTTGTATTGAAGTGTTTTGTTGTGCATAGACACCAGCAAAAATAGAATGAAGTCATAGGTTACTTTTGGTGGAAATATGGTGTAGAACCTTGTGTGTTGATAAGTTACTGGCCCACCTTACTAAAATATAGAAGTCTTGAAAGGGTTGGCAATTGTGAACTGTCATATGGCATGCATAATCGAAAAGGACTAAGTACATTTGCTGATATTATCTGACCTACTCTTCACTTCACAAATAAAGAACAAAATAATATATGGAATGGTGTATATGGATTTAAAGTAGAACTGAAACACTTTTTTTTTTAAGTTTTTGATAGAGTGAGGGAGGGTTATAACCACCGTCAGCTTCTTTTTTGCCATATGGTTTCCACTAGGGAGATTTCCCTTCATTTCCTGTCTGACAGTCACAACAGGAAGTGAGAGGAAATCCCTCCAAAGGGTGGTACACACTGCAATGCAATTCACAGTAATGGAGCATTGAACAGCAAGTTACCAGAGAAGAAGTTACCAGCACACCATGGCATATTTTGCCAACAACGCCTTTATTTACGTTCATCATGGTATCATAATACAGAACAACATTTCGAGACCTTACAGGATCCCTTCATCAGGCCAGGCATTTTTTGCAGAAGACACTATGGTGTGCTGGTAACTTCTTTTCTGCTAGGTGTACACGGTGCCATCCGCATGTTACAACAACATACACTGGTTAGCCATAACATTATGACCACTGAGAGGTGAAGTGAATAACATTGATTATCTCATTACAATGGCACCTGGAAGTGGGGGGATATATTAGGCAGCAAGTGAACATTTTGTCCCGGAAGGTGATGTGTTGAAAGCAAAATGGAAAAAAATGGGCAACCGTAAGGATTTGAGGGACTGCGACAAGGGCCAAATTGTGTTGGTTAGACAACTGGGTCAGAGCAACTCCAAAACTGCATCTCTTGTGGGATTTTCCTGGTCTGCAGTGGTCAGGACCTACAAAAAGTGGTCCAAGGAAGGAAAACTGGTGAACTGGCAACAGGGTCATGGGCGGCAAAAGCTCATAGATTCATGTGAGGAGCAAAGGCTGGTCTGTGTGTTCCAATAGAAAGGTGTCTGAACACACAGTGCATTGCAGTTTGTTGCTTATTGTGCCGCGTAGCCCCAGACCAGTCAGGATTCACATGCCAATCCGTGTCCACCACCACAAGTACCTACAATAGGCACGTACGCATCAGAACTGGACTTTGGAGCAATGTTAGAAGGTGGCCTGGTCTGATGAATCACACTTTCTTCTACATTTTGTGGATGGCTGGGTGCATGCCTGTCTTACTTAGGGAAGAGATGGCGCCGGGATGCAATATGGGAAGAGGACAAGCCAGCTGAGGCAGTGTTATGCTTTGGGCAGTGCTCTGCTGGGAAACCTTGGGTTTTGTCATTCATGTGGATGTTACTTTGACACGTACCACCTGCCTAAAGATTAGGGCTGATAAAGTGCACCCCTAGTGAATTTGGGAAAATTGAATTACCAACACCAATCTGCCCCCTCTCCCCCCACTACTGCTCTTTAATCGAACATTCCTTCCCCTCCGGGGCTGCTGGTATACTATCCATATATCCGTACCAGCCCTGCGCTCGGTATTTCAAATTTCACTCGCAAATGGTGAGAATTAATTGGTCAGCATGGTTACCTGATCGTGATGACCAATGAGAAGTGTGTCAGGAAACCAGGGGTGTCACCTCCCCCCAGGGTCAGCGGGCATGGCGCAGGGTACGGGTCTCCCTCCAGCCAGGCAGAACCACTGGTGCCCGGGTTGCAGGTGCGCATGCGCGAGTCGTGCGGCAGGTGCGCATGCGCAGTACGCAGGCTGTGCGCGCATCCCCAGGAGCACGTGCATAGTGTGCCTGCACCTGTTTAGGCCTCAGGTGTGGACCTAGCGGGGGGAGGTTCCCGTACATACCCATACAACCTCTCGCCTGCCATTGGCTCTCGTGAAGAGAAGCCTCTTAGTTGCCTCGGTGACAGGGGGCGGACTTACACCCCCTGGCTATAAAAACCTGGCCAGAGCTCTGGCTTGTTGCTGAGTTATCTCATCCTGTGGTGTGATTTCCTAGCTCCCTGTACATGTGCCTTGCTTTGTTTCCTGACCCCCTTTATCTGGACCTCCTGTTGCCGACCTTGGACTGCCTTTCGCCCCTGAACTTTTGCTGCCTGCCTCGACTCGGATTGGACTTGACTTCTCTTTGGATTAACCCTTTTGTACCTCTGCCTTCGGACGCTTCAGGCCATTTCCTGCCAGTGAGTTCCACTTTGTTCTTCTGCCAAACCATTGGCACTCCTGACAAAGTGCTTCTGACCGCACTGACCAATAAGAAGTGATTTATGTTAAGAAGCGCTTCTGATTGGTCAGCGTGGTTAGATGACCATGGGTGATTTGCGAGAGGAATTTGAAATACCAAGCGCAGGGCTGCGCTGCTGTGTACAGAGTATGGATAGTACAGCAGCAGCCACGAAGGGGACGGAGCATTCAGTTAAAGGTAAGAACAACGGCAACGGGGAGAGGGGGAAGACTGGTGGCGGCAATTCAATTTTCCCACATTCACCTGGGAAAGTGGAATTACCCTTTAAATGGGTTCTACCGTATTTAGAGGCTGTGCATGCTTCATATTACTACCGTCATTCTGTGAATATGTACCACCTATATTTAGCTTCTCAGTTCCTTGGTATTGTTCCCAAAGCTTCATGAACGCTCGTAGCCGTAAAATCAAGTCTGGGAAGCACAAACCAGGCAGCAATACTTCAAGATGGCAGATTTCAGTATAGTTCCAGTGAAAATATTATTCCAGTTATAAAATCCACACACAGCAGGACCGCCTGCAATCTGCAACTGGTATTGTTATTAACAGTCTCAGTTTGTGCACATTTTCTTTCACGTTCTCACTCGTATTTCTATCTGTGGTTGGCCACCGGCATTGAATATTGTGGCTTCTGGCTCCACTCTATCCACGACCCAAGAACCCGAACTGACGTGACCGTAGCCGAGTCTAGCCCAGGCACTCAACAGTTAAAAAGTGTTTTCATTGACTATGTTCATGTCACTAAAATATGATTGTCTTTTTAGTCACAATATTGATGCACGTGTGGGAAAAGCTGTAGACTTCCTGAAAACCCGACTACTTGATGCTCTGGCAGAACAGATTAGGAAAATTCAAAGCGTGAGTTTCTTTTTTTAATATTTATTTTATTTTTGTTGTTGTTTATAAAACAAGTTCCTAATTATTTTTAAATATGAATGATACAATACAACACACAAACTATAATAACAGAATGGTAACTGGGTAGCAGATTGGATGAGCACTCTTTTAGGCTAGGTTCACACCTGGGCGACTCCTGACCGTGTGGTCACGGAGTCGCCCACCGCAGCCGATCGCGCTGTGGGTGCCATTATTTTCTAATGGCACCCCAGTCTTGCCGGGGGCGGATTGTGCGGTTTCCCACTGAAAAAAGCTGCACGTCGTGTGTCGCAAAAAAAGATATATGTACCTTTTTTTTTTTACTGATTGCCGTGTGAATGTCCCCCCTTTGAAATCAATGGGGCAGCGCGGCAACCGCTGTGTGCACTAGCGTCCCGGGTGTCGCTGAGGTGTGAACCTAGTCCTATAGCTGGATGGGCTTGACAGGTGAAGCCAAACAAGTGAATACATATACAGTAAACTCCCTGTCATCCGGCATCCACGGGGTTTGGTAGATTCCAGATAAATGTAGTTTCCGGTTGCTAAAGAGGTACTATTAAAGAATAGTCCTAACTAATGCCATAC
Organism: Nanorana parkeri; assembly: GCF_000935625.1. Lineage (NCBI taxonomy): Eukaryota > Metazoa > Chordata > Amphibia > Anura > Dicroglossidae > Nanorana > Nanorana parkeri. The sequence goes on along the minus strand of NW_017306270.1, from coordinate 2,436,781 downwards.
CCCATACTATAGCACCATACTATACCCCCATACTATACCACATCATAACATAAACTCTGCATTGACTTCATATTAATATTGAAATGCAGTAATCAAAAGCCAATTAAGACAAAGAGACACACGATCGTTTCCAGGATAATATATGCCGCAGATCAGCAAAACAGTGAGTACACAGGGGATTGTTTTTCCTGGCTGGATGAGAGTTCTGGTTAGATGAATACCCGATAACAGAGCGTTTACTGTAATTGTATCTGGTGATGTATGCATGTCATGTACATTGCACAGCCACACTGGTGACAGATCTATTTCCTGATTTAGCCATTCAGATCCCTCCTTCAGCTTTCTATGTTACATCTCCGCGTCCAGCCTGATCACTGGCCAATGAATGACAAAGAATCCTCACCACTGTCTGATGAGCTGAGCCAGGGAATTAAATTGTTGAACCAGGTAGGAGTAATGGTGAATTAGGAAGTGGCAGAATGATCGTCTTGCCTTTCAGAGGGGGAAGGATCACTAGAACGAAAGGCTAGGTCAAAATTGAAGAACTCCAGGAATTTTTTTAATTAACCCTTGCAGTGGGGCTAACCCAGCCCTGCAAGGGTTAGGTGCTCATTTGTGTCTAGGCGCTAAAATAACAAAGTTATACTCATCGAAAGCTCTGAGCTGGCAAGCTGTCACAGTGATCCCTCCAGCCAGTCTACTCCTCCACTGCGGCATTGGAATCTTCCTCAGCGTCCTAATGTCTATACATTGTGCATAGACATGGTGATTTACGAGACCTAAGACCGCTGCAGAGAAGAGAGACTTTGAAAGGACCGGTCTAAGAAGAAGCCAGCTTGGAGCTTCGGGTGAGTGTAACTTTGACACAAATGAGCACTTAACCCTTGCAGTGCAGGGGTAGCCTCACTGCAAGGGTTAATAAAAAAAACAATTCCTGGAGTTCTTCTTTAAAAATCCTTTGAAAGCACATAAACCTATACACATATACAGTACAGTATGTATTTTATATGAACATTTAGCTGTCTACTTGCAGCTCCACTTTAACGTGCAACAGAAGCCAAAAGGTTTTTTTTTATGTGTGAAAAGGGATTCAAACCCGTGTTAGGTTTGTTTTTTCCTGTTTGTGTCCCCATTGGGGAGATTCACCCTCTCTATTTGTCTTCTGTGGTTCTGCGGTTATTACTGAAAGTGAAAGAAAATACCAAATTTTGGGTGGGCCCAAAACAGGAATAGATGTGAAATCTTCCAATGGTGGCAGTAGTTCTGGTTACCCCCAAGCATTTCCTTCTCTACGGAGGGATTTCCTCTACCTACCTGTTGTGGGTATCAGATAGGAAGTGAAAGAAATCTACCTTATGGGACATATGGCAAAAAAGGCTTACAGGGTTATAACCCTCCCTTACTCTATCCAAAACTTGGAACTTGGTTACAGTTCTTTAAAGAAGAACTCCAGGCAAAAACTTTATTAACCCCTGCAGTGTTGCTACCACCTGACTGCAAGAGTTAACTGCTTGTTTTGATCTATGGAGGAAAATACCAAAGTTATACTGACCTGATCTTCGGAGCCGGTCGGCTGTCACAGCGTTTCCTCCAGCCTCTCTCCTTCCCTGCTGCAGTGATGGTATGTCCCTTGCATCGCCACATCGCCCTCACAGTTCAAATTGTCAGCACCCTTCCATCTGGCATCCCTTGAACAGCTGATCGAAGGAGCCAGTTGGAAGCAGGCAACCAATCAGCTGCAGGCTCCGTTTGAATATTCTGACAGTGGCTGCCCAGAATACAATGCAAACAGCAGGGGATTTATCCATCAACGCTGGTAAACATTGATGGAGGGATCTGTTCTATTTTTTTTATTCAGCCTGCAGGCGTATATACCCCGCTTTAGTTGTCAGAGGTGACTCTACCATTGATGCATCTCAGTTCTGTTAACCCCCTGCAATGTCTTTGTTGTCACCTACTGTCTGTGCATGCGCTCCAGCAATGGCTGCATGGAATTTTCAGAGTAGACGATGCCTGCTTAATGTAGGTACAAATTGTGGAAAAGAAAGGGAACTTTAGTTCTGTGACTTTTATACACATATTTTTTTTATTTGTGTAATATAAGAACCTACCCAGGCTATCAAATCAATCTGTATCCAATCAGGCAGGCTCTTGCCCTACATAGTTGTTGGTAGATCTAAAGGACATTGTGCAGTCAGATTGTAACTTGCGTGATGAGGATAACTTCCTTTGTAGTGGACCTGTTGAGCTCATTGTGTAGCAAGTAGTTAAAATTTGAAATTGCAAAAAAACGATTTTGCTTGCTTTTAGCCTCTTGCTAAATGCACTGGGAGAATATACCTTCTGCCGTTAGAGTTACTCTGCATGTACTTACAGTTATTGCATATATTGTGCGCTCTTATTAAAAACAGCCTTCCTGAAAGTTCCTTACTGTGTACGTCTTTGCTCCTCTACAGAAGTGTGTATGTTTTCTCCACAGGTGGTAAATATGCACACCCCAGGAAAGAAGGTATGGCTTGGAGGAATCAGTGCTCCATGGTCTAGAGGCACAAACAATTTATCAGATACATATGCAGCTGGATTCCTGTGAGTAAATGTGGCAGTTACTCTTCTGTATCTCAGTAAATGTAAAAACATTTCTTGTAGGCACTTTATCTTTTGCTTCTCTTTAAGAGGACTATAGTATAGGAATGGGGAAGTCTTAAATTCCAAATGGTGTTGACATTTAGCAATTAAAACTTATATAGATGTTAATTACACGCACCCTTTCACTGGCTACTAAAAGTGTCACACGCTCATTCGGGGACTACTAAAAATGTCAGTCTGGTATCTGCATAATTCGATCTTCCAAACACATGGTTTTAGTGTTCCTACAGAACTGGAGGGATAACGTGCATACAAAGAGCCAAACAGAAGACAAGGGGCAAGGAGAAGGAAACACGATAGGAACGATTTCAAATTTGCTGTTCTGTAGTTAATTTAACGTTTGGAAGTAGAAGACAATGATCATAGACGGAAGGACTATTTGTATAGATGAAAGTGCACGAGAATGACCACAAAGGTTAGGAGAAAAAGGAGGGATGGAAGTTGAGCAGAAAGACAGAAGAGGAAGCTGAGCATGAATAGAAACAGAGGAGAGTGTCCAGGGAAGAGAGGTGGGTGGGTGTGGGTGGAAGTGAATGCACATGACCAGGGAGGAGAACGTGCATGGAGTAGAGGCATTGACCAGAGAAGAGAGGAGGCATTGCAGCTCTGTTGGGAGAACTGTTTTGGACTTCAGCCTGTTGTTACGCTTGAAGTGCAAGCAGTGGAACAGTAGTTCCTATTGGAAGATTTCTGCTTCTGCTCTGGAAACAACTGTAAAATGTTTGATCTCCCATCTTCTGTCCTGGTGACAGTGATCACTGTGACTAATTGTGAGGATAGATTACCTCAACAGGAACATAGACAGCAATTAAAAGTGTTTTAATGCTTTTCTGCTCTAGCCAAAATTAGAAAAGGCTTTTTCATGAATGTTCCTTTAAATTTCTTGGAATGTAAAGTTTGTTTTGCAATTGTGTTCTGTATAGTGTTGCAAAGATTTTGCTGACTGTTAGGTTTTAACAATTCATTTTGGTTAATTTACTAATTTAAATAAACTTAGTGGCATATAGATAATAAACAATAAATATACTGATATTATAATGTTCAGAATGCTCTAATTTTTGCCATTACAAAATGCTTTGTAAATCAGGTATCAAAGTGAACTTGGCACTAAATTATAGGTGCCTTTTAGTACCTGCAAGGAATTAGTGATTAGGTCAAGCCTTGTGTCCCTCTGTAGCTACTTGGATCTTAGACCCAGACTGATTATGAAGCCTTAATTTCTTTTCAAAACATAAACCCAAATTTCCTTCCTGCTCTACACTCCCTCCCACGTCATTCAGCTATGGAATGCCAGAACTTGACTGGGCAGCAGAGGTTGCATTTGAAAGTTAGGAATGGGGCTAAGTATTGGTAGGGGGCAGGGCTTAATCTCAGTTTGGACAGAAGTCAACAGCCCAGGTACAGCTTGAGGCATAGGATCCAAGGAGCTTCACAGGGACACAATTACTTTCAAAGTATAGGGTGACTGCACTTCAGCATTGTTGTTACATTTTAGGCTAGAAATGGTTTTAAATAGCTAGGTAAGAAATAGTAAAACATTTGAATACATTAAACGTATACCTAAAATGAATGTAAGGATGTTTATAAAGCATATAACTTGTCTTTGTTTGATGAATCAAGCATTATTATCACAATTAGTACTAGTGATTCCTTTCTCAGTTTTAGTATAAGGTATGTGATACTGCAGCTTCAAGCATCAGGGCCAAAGCACATTGCCTGGCCAAAAAAAAAAGTCACCACCTGGATTTAACTAAACAAATAGGTCAGAGCCTTCCATTGGATAATTACTAGGTTCAGTATGTCCCCAAAAAATGAGGTCAGCTGCCTACCTGAATATAGTTAACGACCAGGTTCTTCAATCAATTAATTTTCTTCTTCCCTGATGGAACATTGGCCATATTTCAAGATAACAATGCCAGGATTCATCGGGCTCAAATTGTGAAAGACATCACCGCTGGCTCCGCCTATTTGTTAACATTGTAGCCGCTGCTGTCAAATGGGTCTTCTCAGGTCACGGCTGAATTAAACCAAATGGGCGGAGTCGAATGTGACGTCACAACTGGCTCCTCCCATTATCATTTCCTTTTTTTATTAAAGGAATTGTAAAAAAAAATTTGTTTTTTTTTGGTATGGCACAGGGAGGAAGGGGGGAGCTCGCTCCCCCCCCCTTTCCTGCCCTGCCAGGCCAGTGCACAAATTAAGGGTCTGGTTTAGAATTTCAGGAAGACGCCATGTTTTATTTTTGTATTGGGGTCCCCCTTAAAATTCCTACCAGACCTGAAGAGTCTGGTATGACTTTTGGGAGAACACCAAAAATTCTTTTTTTTTTTACATTAGAGGCCCCCTCTAACATTCCTACCAGACCTAAAGGTCTGGTATCAGTTGTAGGGAACCTCACGCTTTTTTTAAATGTTCTGCGGACTGAAAAAAAAAAGGCATTTTTTTCTTTGGTCTAATGTCACTTTGATGCAACGAAAATTTGTTCATAAAGAAAATTTGTACATACTACCACTAACAAAAATTCACCTTTTTTTTTTAAAGCTGATGCTTAACACAATAAAACTTCATTCGGGAAAGAAATTCGGATGCATCCAAAATTTTTGTTAGCGGAAATTCGTATTCATATTAATGCTGTCATTCGGAAATTCAGATGCATCCGAATGTACAAATCAAACATTTTTCCAAATTACAATTCGGACCGAAGCGAATCGCACACGTCTAGGGGATAGCCTGTGCAATAGTAGGCCAACAAGGAGGGAGTTACAGTACTCTGACCATTGTCCCTAACATAGCGTCAGTGTGCCACAGAGGGGGTTACAATTTTGACCTAAATATGTACTTATACAGTTTACATCATCCATATTTTTCAATTTCAACCACATTTCTTTCAGCTTGAAACTGAAAAAATAGGAATAAATCTGTTTTTCCATTTGCTATAGACGACAAATACGCTAAAATGTCTCTGTCTACAGAAACCATTACCCCACTTTGATTTTTACCTCTTAACCTCACTGAGCTAATAGACACACATAATGCAACATTTTGGCACCACATCCCGCGAAACATCTGTGCAGTATCACAGCTTGCACCATACTTGTATTGGGATATGGGCTATGTTACACGCAGGAAATATCTCCCTTTCGTCTCAGCGCTATTGTAGCACACATGCAAAAGCAATTTGGACACAGATTGCAATTACTACACCTCTGTTAACGCAATTTACTCTGTGTCAGCTCTCGCTAATCAGATCCTTTGAGCTTGTCAGTTCTTCAGCAAGCATAAAATCATTAACCCCACTAAAAAAAATAAAAATGTATAAATGCTGACGCCACATGCGTGCCTTACTATAAATATGTGCTATAAATAATTTTTAGCATCTGGAGCATTTTATAGCAATGCAGCTGTTTATGACTTTTCTAGTTTCCCATTTATATCATTAGACTCAGTATTTATTAATGAGACCGCATGAATAAAATACAAAGACAGATATCAAAAGGTACCAAGACGGGGCTCTTCCAGTTACATTTTTTTACCCGCTCAGAGCAGGCAAAAGTGCACTCGATCGCCAGATTTGTCCAATTTGCCCTTAACTAAGCAATAAACTCTGAAATTTGGCATTGCCGACACTGTAAAGCAACAAACTGAGAAAAGGATTAGAGCGCTGCAGTTAAACTACACTTCATAGCAGCTACTTGGCAGAAGCCCCCAGGCATCGGCAATTACATGTGTTTAGATTTCTCCACTGATCACAAGCCTTATAAGCATTTATTAGTAGAAAATTATACATAACACCTCAGTAAGCTCGCCCTTTCCTCTAAATTGATTCCACGGCAGGTAATTTGAACAAGCCTGCATTTAGTCTGCCACTGGTAAGGAGCCTTCATTCCTGTGTCTTGTGTATCAGTTTACAGGTTGGGCATGGGATGCAGTTAACCCCTGTAGCTGGAAATGGTCATGTTAGGCTTATGCAGCTCACAATCATGGTCATGTTAGATTCTGCACATGCCCAGTACGCCACCTGAAGGTAATTCAGCATACCACAAAGATTATTTACTAACTAGTTTGACTGCACAGTAATCCAGAACAATAGACTATCAGTCAGTTGTAAACAGTCCTATAGATGCTGGGCAATGAACACCAATGCAATTGTATTTTTGTACATTTGTGCTATTGCAACCCTACCATCATGTATAAATTGCCCCCTGACTTTAGAGGGGGTAAAATGACACTGGGGGCTTCTTCTGATAGTACAAACACAAACATTTAGCAGCACACTTAACAGCTAGCATGCCAAAAATGTACACTGTTTACCAATTTGTGTTAAAAATAGAAGTTTTAGTTGTACAACTTTTGCAAAATATGTGGAAGCCACATTTTCTGCCAAGGCCCCTTTGTGTAGTGTGGTCCTGTGTAGTGTGGTCCTGTGTAGTGTGGTCCTGTGTAGTGTGGTCTCTAATCTATGAGAGCTTTCATCTTGGAGCACATATAGTAAAGGATAAATTGAAGGCAGGCATGCCTGGAGGTAAGCCCATTCCTCCTTCAAGGCACAGGGATACACCAGACGCCCAGCACAGCACAATGGCAGGTGAAGCCCCTAGTGTGTTCCCATAGCAAACCTAGAAAAACAAAAATAACAACCGTACAAATCAGTTTCTAATTAGCACCTAAAGTAAAGTGCACATGGAAGGGCTTTCTAAAGCCCTATCTTCTGATAGAAGACTAAAACAAGTGCCAGGTAATTGTCTAAAGAGTCCCAAAAAAACTTTATTGGCTTTAGAAATGGCATATTAAAAAAAGATTAGCGTAGGAGACTGTATTCTTCAACATATGGAATCTAGAACGCTAATTAATTCTTGCGTTCCAGATTGAGCCTGTGCTCAAAGATCAGTAAAATATATGTGTACAGTGTGCGCATCTATAAAAAAATCCATAAGCAGAGAATTTGCTTGGTGGCAATGATGCACAATCCTATGACCATACAGTATCTATTAGTAATTCAGGCCCATGTGTGTCTGTGCCCACGCTCTACGGTACATTATGCTGACTGGCAGCAAACCTTACACATAAGCATTTGTTTGAATAAAAACACATTTTCAGATTAGGTCAATTGTTTGCTGTGGTGCAGTTCTCATTGCCGGCTTACCATGTGTTTATCAGTTTTGAGGAGTGTAAGCTCATATAGCAGCTAAGTTTAGTTGCTGTACCTGGTTTCTATTCAGCATTTAAATACTGAAAGAGGGCACATAAAGAGACAAAACCTGTCTTCTCCACATGGGTAGCTGACCACCAAAAGTGGTTCACAGGAAGGGTTGCAGCTCTTTTATGACGTATTATGTGGTTTTTGTAGATTTAGGTAGTATTTAGTTCTTCTCTAAAGCCCAGTTGAAGTCTCACATTTTTTTTCTTCTCCTTATGGTTCTGAAGTTCATCACGTGTGATTGATTTTGGCTGTAAAATACTTTTTTTTTCTAGTGAAAATGCACTTTCTGCACCCTCCCATTCCAGTGCTTTATGCTGGCATAGATGAGCCATGGCCACCCTCAGCCAACTGTTCTCATGTAGTGCTGTGAAAGATAGGGGTTGTTTCCGGCCAGGTCTATTGAATTAGGGGGTGCAGTAAACATTGGCTGTTGCCTAATGAAGTGCACAGTCATATTTAGGCACAGATCACAGCTGCTACAATAAGAAAGTTGAGGCTGTAAAAATGGAGGTTGTTAGTACAATTTGTCTGCCTGAATACAATATTGATGACTTCATTTTGATTTTAAGTGCTTAGGAAATCAGAGCTTGCACAGTTTTCACCGTTTGTTGCCCTAAAATGTGATGCGCAAACTCACTGGCCAGTAGACTGGCAGCCGTGGGCAGGGCTGCATGTAAACCACGTTGCAATCTGCATCCCGATATGTCAGTTTACTCGGGTATTGTGCAAAGAGGGTGGAAACAGACAAATAGGATTACTTTAAACTAACACTGAGAGTGCTGTCCTGAGCTCTCTCAGTGTTATCTAAGTGGAATCTGTGGAGCTTTTTGCAAAATATTAAGAGCTAGAAGGCACCGAAACTGTAGTTTGTTGATGTGAATAACTTAGCAATGCATGAATTTAAAGCCTATGTCTTAAAGCCTACTTTTGCAGCAGGACTACCCTCACCCTGCTGTTTATATCTAGGGATATTATGAAGCTGTCTTTCACTTACCTGATCCCTGCTCCGCTGGCAGTTGATGCTCACCTCTCTCCCTCCACTCCAGCTGTGCAATGTACTTCGGGGTCCTCATGTATATTGCAGGGCTTTGCACCCTGCATTGTATATGATGATGTAAGTGGGAACCCAACCACCAGTGGGTAAATACGCTGTGGGCACCAGTCCTGGAGCCTGCGGGAACAGGGATCAGGTATGTAAAAATCCTTTACACAGGTTTTCTAGACATTAATAAGCCTTTGCACCACTGTACGTTTTTTTTTTTAACCTGTATATAGGCTTGTCATCTTGCTTCACATGTGACAGATTTGTTAAGTCCGTATTACCTCTAATTATTATTATTATTGTTGAGTTTTTCATGCAAATACATTTTTTTAATGTTATATGTGTACAGCTTTTCATTTAACTTTGCTACATAACATACAGTATAACTGTGGAAGCTTCTTCTTACATTTCATAGACCCAGTTCATTTGTACTTACATCACATCAGTTCATGAATTCTATTTTAAGTGTATTCATCTTCCATCCCAACAATAGGGGAGATGGCAGATGTTGTAATGGTACGTACAGGCTGTCATGTTGCAGAATTTATTATCTGGTTGCTCTATGATTTTCTGTAAGGACACAACCTATGTTGAGACATGAAACTCGGAGCTTCATCGTCTTTCCCAGTGACTAAAGCAGAATTTGTTTTCTCTCATTTAGGTGGCTAAACACGTTAGGAATGTCAGCCAATCAAGGAATTGATGTTGTGATTCGACACTCATTCTTTGATCATGGATACAACCATCTGGTGGATCAAAACTTTAACCCGCTGCCGGTAAGGTTATAATAAACCTAATGATGATTTGATCATATGTATCTCTGTATTTAATGGGCATTGCATTATCTCAGGGAAATATGGAGCTCTTGATGCTGTAGGGATAATGAAAATTATTGTCAGACCATTGTCGGTGCTGTGCTGTGGATCTTCTCATGGTATTATGAGAACTCAGAGAGATTTACATAATAAGAGTATTCTGTGCAGAAAAAGACAGAAATTATATTACTGTACTCTAGCTAAATAGACTTAATAGAAGACATCATGACATGTCCTGATCAGTATAAAAAATGTCAGGTTTGACATTTGAAGTATATGCACTCCTTACAGCGATTAGACCTGAACAACCGTGGTGCTCGCTAGGGATGCACCGCCACCAATACTAGTATCGGTATCCATGCCGATACAGAGTATTTGGGTGAGTACTCATACTCGTCCAAATGCTCCGATACCTTCCTCGATACCAAAACTTCAGGTCTATGCCATAGGGGAGCATAGAGCCCCTACTGGCTTCCTGATTGGCTTGGAAGCCGGCTCCATGCTGATTAGCTTGGAAGCCGGCTTTCCAGCCAATCAGCATCGAGCTGCTGAACAGCCAGCTCCTTGCTGATTGGCTGGGAAGCCGGCTCCATGCTGATTAGCTTGGAAGCCGGCTTTCCAGCCAATCAGCATGGAGCCGGCTTCCTGGCCAATCAGGAAACAAGGAAGTGGATCATTACTCGCTGCCCAGCTTCCTGATTGGCCAGGAAGCTGGTTTCCCAGCCAATCACACTAGTCACATAGTGACCTGTTGCCCTGATTTGATGAGGTTTTGGGGGTTAGGCTGATTTTAAGAGTTTGGAATAGGCTCAAGTTTGGTGTTAGGTGCAGGGGTTCATTTAAAATGTACACTATCTTATTTAGATGTTTTGCTGTGATAAATTAGTTGGCTTCATATTTACCATGGCAATTTTCTATCTATGGTCAAAAACTAAAAATAAATATGTATTTCTAGATTGAATTTCCGTAAGTTCTATCCCACTCCTAATAACCATATCAAGCTACAAGATTGTAAGCTTATATACTGAAGATGCCCATAGAATGGACTTCCCCAATGCACTGACACAATTTCACTCAGCCCTGTGAATATGCACTTTTCTGTCCTGGCTCTCACAGAACCTGCCTCTGGAACTACAACTAAATGTTTGAACAATGTAACATTATCATTGCTTGCTGGAAGCAATGCATGATGGACTATGTAGTCTAATGGAGATTGCATCACATCAAGCAGCAGGGAAAGAGATGCAAAGCACACTGGGAATCCAGGAGGTTGCTAAAAGTGATGGTCAGACGGAAGGCAGCACTCACTACATAGAAGGGATTTTTCCATGCAAGCTTTGATTGTATTCATCAGAAACACCTCCAGTATGTATTCCTATTACAATGCTGATGTTATAACAGGAGAGGATATGCCGGGACTTTACAACTCCTTAAAAGTAGTATTAGATGTTCAAACTTTTGTGAATCCAGATCAAACAAATATACATTACCCAGAAAAGTATTTCTATACATTTTTGCTTACAGTCATCATATTTCCAAACAGCTCCAACTTTCTCAGTTCATATTTGTAAAAAATAAATCAAGGCAACTGGACTGGCTGTATTTTTCTTGAAGACGTTTCACTGGTCATCCAACCAGCTTTCTTAATTCAGAAGATTTCAAATGCTCAATTTCTCAAATTTCTCAAAATGCTCAAACTTCTCAGTTCGGCCTCTCTGAACTTCCTGTCAAGTTCAAAATCACAAGGGACAGAGCAGTTCCCAGAAACGGTCCATCTACTAGCTTAGAGGAGGGAAAAGGAAATAGGAATGGAAGGAAGAGAGGAAGCAGGTGGGAGGGAAGTGACATGTCTTGCTGTATCTGTGTGTTCGTGGAGACACACACAGCTTACTAGCACACACAAGGGTGGCTCCAAAGGACCCTGCAAGGGAAAGGAGCCACCCTAAAACAGAATATCAGGTCCAGTTCCCAGGGAACCACTTGATTCTGCAGGGAGCTAAAACTTTTAAACATCTTCCATTGTAAGTGATTTTATCAGCATTTGAAAGAACTTTTTCAGTTATTCAGTTATTTAACTTTTTTTAAGTGTTTCTAAGCTTTTGACTTTAATATCACTTTAAGGGTTTTGAATAGGCTCAGGTTAGGTGTTAGGTGCAAGGGTTAAATTAAGGTTTAAGGTATTTTTTGTATGTGATAAATTAGTTGGCTCCTAAAACTACCGTGATACATTTCTGTTAACATACAAAATGAATGCAGCACGATAATTCAGCCTACTTAGGAACGGTGAGAGGGGGTCGGTGTGATAAATAGAACAGGATGATTGCAGGTAATTAGGTATTTTCTTTCATTTCTGTATTTTATAAAATGGCAAAACTGTGTTTTCCGTTAACACACATTTCATGAGAAGTATCGAGGATACTACTTTCATTGTATTGCTGTTTTTTGTAAGTGCCCCCGATTGTGTCTTTTTTCCCCCCTGTACTTTCCCCGGTAACCTCAGCTCGTTTCCCTATTGTGCTCCCCAGCACTTTGGCTGAACAATAGACAGTTTTGGGGAGGTGATGCAGAATGTGCTTCTTCTTGTGGCCTGTTTGAACTCTGCCTGGGAAAGACTTTCACCAGATTGGTCTCTTTTACTACTAATAGGAGACATTAGTTAATGTCAGAAGGAACATGTTGAAAGCAGATGGAGAGTGTTACCTCTGAAAGTGAAACGTTAGAGAAATATTGGACAAAGTGAAATGCTTTATCTCAACTTAACATATCAACAGTCGAGGCATATGAAGATCCATAGAGAGAGGCTCAGGGGTCATTTGCAAAGCGCAAGGAAGGAAGCGTGGTGCCTTTTAATGTACGGACGTACATATGGCATGATGAAGGTCCTTTCAAATGTTAAACTTTTGCATTTGAACCAGCTCAGAGATAATGCTGAAATGCTTCAATTGTAATCGTGGTATTCATCGTGTTCTAGATAAATATCTCTATTTGTCAATATCGTCATCATCCGAATGGCACAAATATGAACCTGGAAACACCGTTTTTTATGTCTTTTCAATCTCTCTTACTTGGACTTTTTTGTATTAATTGAATACTTGTTCAGATCTCTTTTCTGGTGTTATAACATCTCACCATTCTATTTTTGTAGCCTTATATAGGTGATCAATTGCCCTGAAAGAGCTGATGATTACTATTTTTTTCTTCCATATTGTTTAAAGTGACACTAAACTCAGCAGTTAAATCTTAAATATACATTCAAGTACCTTAACTATTAACAATACTGGACCTTATTTGTGTATCACTTGGGTGTAGATCCTCATATCATCTCTGAATTGGTGCTGACACTGCCCTTCCTTCGGGAGGGTGGCTACTTTTGTTCCCCATGGTCCCTGTGTGTGTTGTAAAGTAGTCACCACCCCAAGCTTACTCCCGTGATGGACTACAATCACTATACAAATGAGTAAACTAAACATGAGATTGTAGTCCATCCCGGGAGTGAGCTTGGAGCGGTGACTACTTTACAATACACACAGTGAGCATGGGGAACAAAAGTAGCCACCCTCCAGAAGAAGGGACAGTGTCAACACCAGTGTCAGCTGTTGTTCCCAGTTGCTTCCACTTTATTATAATACCACTAACACTTGACCGTGGAATATTTAGTAGCAGGGAAATTTCATGGATGGACAATAAGTGATAGACTGCACAGGTGGCAGTCTATCACGGTACCACGCTCGTAGTCACTGAGCTCCTGAGAGCGATCCATTCTTTCACAAATGTTTGTAGAAGCGTCTGCATGCCGAGGTGCTTGATTTCGTACACATGTGGCCACGGAGGTGATTGGAACACCTGAATCCAATGATTTGGAGGGGTGTCCCAATACATTTGGCAATATAGTGTATATGTTATACTCTATAGTCCATACACATAGAGCCAGCATATGTTTCTCTCATAGTGTAGTTATACTAGGCCAGTTTTATACTGATCCTATGAAGTTCTCATTTGCGTTAATTCAGAAATTCTTTGTTGCAACTAAAGAAACAGCTGCATTTCACAGAAACGGTCCCCATAAAGACACCCGTCACAAAATGTTTAAAGGCCTTACTTTTATGTCTTCTTGTATGTAATAAATGCAGCAGCTTAAAATCTTGGCAGCATGCGGGGACTTTTCTGTGTCACTTAAACAGAATTTACAAGTCTGGCTAATCCACCCATCTAGCACACACGCTATCACATATTGGAGACATGTGAAACAATCGGATTTTGCCACAAGCAGCATATGAAGTCTACATCCTGCGTAGGCAAAACATAAAAAAGCCAACATAACAACACGTGTCCTTCATATCTATAGTGCAAGGCAGCAGAAATGATGTCAGCATTCCCAGTAAACAACCACATGCTTTTCTTTTGACCAGTTATTTCTGGTAACTGTTTCAATTTCATAGGTGCACACTGCTGTACAGCTGCTTCCTCTCAGTTCTGTGGCTGTATGGGTTCCATAAAGTCTTTAGAATCAGGCAAGCTATTATAACATTTCAGCTGTGCTAAAAATAAATGCTCCTATTTCTTATAATGTCTACTCGCCTACACCACTGCCAACGTTTATCCAAAGCTGTTACTCATTTCTATATCTCTAATGAGCCACCTAAATAAAACAAGTATGGTATTACACCTGGTTTAGTGATAGGCTAAAAGAACCAATATCTGCATCATTTTTTCTTCACTTTCAAGTCACATATCAAAAATTAATTTATAGATAAAGTCTACCCACCAGTGAGTAACCCAGGATTGCTGCAGTGTCAGTGCATGCAATATGCCCACCATAAACATCAAAGGAACCACTCCATGTGGTTCTTAGTTCTTACACCAATTCACTTTGGCTGGGTGCTGGTCTGGCTTGTCTTCCCGACCGATGGGTACCAAGAATATGAAGGGTTCATACTGACTCAGCAGCGGCTGTGGAGAGGAACGCGCCACTGCACACATCACACTCAGTGATCTGAGCAGCGGCACATTTCTCTTCACAGCCGCCAGTGACAGCCAGCAGCGTGAGATGCCATAGCGACCCAGATGGCCCGCTGGGTCGCTATGGTGATTGTTACGCCACTGGGTTCACGGCACTACCGAACTATTGAAAACTTTCTTCGTTCATTAAATGGCACAGGATATCGCTCTTACTTATTTTATGCTTGCAGACACTTTTTTGTACTCTTGCTTTGTATTTTTTTTTTTATAAATAAGTGAACTAAGAAATACATTTTCCACAGTCCAGTTGTTCCGTGAATCCTCCATATCCTTGATACTCCACAAATGATTTCTCCTCCATCCCCAGCAATGATCTATAGCTGTAATATCTTGCATACCCAAGTGGTGTGTTGCCTACTAAACAATTAAAATGCAACCCAAAATGTCAATGGGGTTCATTTACCTCAGTCAAATAGGCCATTCACTTTGCAAGGGAATTTTAGTAAACGTGGTGAAAATGCACTTTACAAAGGATACCCAATTACGAGCAGGGAAAATAAATAGTATTTATTTAAATAAACAGTATTTTTTCTTGAATATGATTGGATGATGGAAGTCTTTAGAATAATAGCTAGTCAGGGGTCTAGTGAAAGTGGGTCTACGTCCCTGGGAGTTTATTTCAATAGGGTTGAAATACTAAAGGCAAATAGGCTGTTCATTTTTCATGAGAATTTGCACTTTGCAGGGGAAGAGTCCCTTAGCTTGGGGAATAAGGTGAAATTTCACCTTTCTTTCTGTTCCTTGCACATGATTCTTTGCAAACAGCATTTTTGCTTGCACATGATTGGATGATGGAAGTCAACAGAGCTTCACCTCATTCACTAAACTAAGGTGAAACTTCCCCTGCAAAGTACAGATTCCTTTGCAAAGCTAACAGACTAATAGTAATCAACCTCAATACGTTAAAGGAGAACTATTGGGAGAGTACAAAATACACTTTGCAATGGTATGAGCTGGCATGTGACACTGCAGCTGTGACATTTTGGCCCTATAGCTCGAGAACTAAGCGATCACAAACCGCTGTTTGCTCAGCTCACAGTCTTCTTCCTAGAGAGGTCGGTGACTGTTAGCCACCACTCCCTGCAGGGATTAACCCCTCCCCTCTCTCTGTTCCTCCAGTGCTCATTGGAGGGACAGAGAGGGGTGGGCACAGCAGGTGCTGGCTTTAGAGAGGGAGAGCCAGCTGTCAATCAGCCAGTGGGGTGGATCCTGACAATATTGTCGTGATCGTTCCTGGCTGCCACACGGCTCTGCGCTGTCAGCATATAGAAGGCAGTAGCCCGCTATATGCTGACTTTGGGTCACAGGAGGACATTAGTAAATGTCCTCCTGTGACCCAAAACAGAATTATATCCCAAAAAAAGGTTCCCTTTTAAAGGCAAATAGGCCATTCACTTTGCTAGGGAATTTATTCTTAGTTTAGTGAATGAGGTGAAGCTCTGCTGACTTCCATCATCCAATCACATGCATTCAAAAATGTTTTTTTTAAAATCTTCCTTGCACGTGATTGGGTATTCTTTGCAAAGTGAATATTCACCACATTCACTAAGCAAAATAAATATTACCTTGCAAAATGAATAATGGCCTATTTGACATCAGTAAATTAACCCCATTGACATTTTGGGTTGCATTTTGATTGTTTAGCAGAAGGCAGCACACCACTTCTGACTGGGAATGCAAGATGTTAGATATTTGCCTTGCACATGATTGGGTATACTTTGCAAAGTGAATTTTCACCACGTTCTCTAAGCTCAAGAGAAAGTTAACTTGCAAAGTGAACATCCTGTATTCTTTTAGTAAATCAACCCCAAAGCGCTTATCCACACCAGCCTTTCATGATACCAGCAGGTCCAGAAATGCTGCCTGCAGTGCCAGCTGATTTCTGTTTAACCTGTGATAAATGAAATCCAGCTGGAATGGAGCACAACGTAAGCTTTTTGTGTACACAAACTCGAAATGTGGTCTTTATTTTTTCAGATCATCAAATAATTGAAGATGTATGTTAGTAAAATAAATAATGGTATTCCCTGCCTGTTCAGGTAATCAGTATTGTATGTCAGCAATGGACGGATGTTCTGCTCTTTTTATGTTCTAGTAACTCATTGGGCATAACAGTTGTTCATAGTACCAGAACTCTAGTTGTTGGGGTAGAAGCGATTAAACAAAAAAAGGAATATTTATTTCTAGAAAAGCAAGGAGATAGTGTGCAGGCTGAATAGATCTTTTTTCACTTTGTGTCTTTTATTCTTCCAATATTATGAAATTGAGCCTATTAAGCATGACCCTAAGGACCCCGCCACTCCAAAGAAAACAGTGCAGCAGTGATTTATTTTCCATGTTCAAACCCTCTTTACTTAATGTACTTTTAAGTAGATCTCTCAGAACAGTTACTTCCATTCTGGCAAATGGTGTCCCACAGCGTAAAAACAGTTATGGACAGGTGAAAATTGTTAAACAATTTAAAAAGCTACAGGGACCGAAAGAAACGGCAAGACCAGACTTTGACCTGACTAGGTGTAGCGGCTGCTATTTTCCCGTGGGAGCTATCAGGAAGATGAAAGCAGTTGAACATACCTGTGCTGGGTAACAGCGATGAGTAATCTGAGACTCTCATTCCTGCCCCTGATGAAGACTTTTCCACATGTCGCCTTTGTGCAAGGTCAGCTGACTGTTGACAGATGTGGAACCTGAACTAGGAAATCAGTCACCGCTGTATCAAACAAGCTGGCTGTCCACTTGGTGACATGTAAGACTCGTCCCCTCGCTGCTTCTTTCTCTGAGATAAAGATGATTCGTGTTCAGTGGAGGTGAAATACAGCAATTACACACACTACTAAAAGAAAAGAAAAAAAAATAGCAATGAGGTTTTGATGGACATTTATTAGCAATACAGCACAGTGTCTGCATGCGGGTGCACGCGTCCATAAACTTACCTTGCGTCTCTCCTCGTCTCCCGGCCGAAAATCCGAGCTGCGCATGCGCCCGGCCCAAAATGCTTTGCGGCCGCCCGAGCAGTTTCGGATTTTCTGACGGGAGCGCGCAGCGAAGACGGGGTAAGTTTAAACCGCTGTTAAAGCGTTTTTTTTTTCAAAATCTTTTTGCATATATCTACTGCTTGCTAGCAGTAGATATATCCCAAAAAAATTGAGGATTTAGAAACCCTTTAAATCTTAAAAATGCATTCAAGTATCTTAATTATTAACAAAAATGTGTCTTATTTGTGTATCACTCAGCTGTAGATTGTCAAATTGTCTCTGAATTGGTGCTGACACTGTCCTTCCTTCTGGAGGGGGGCTACTTTTGTTCCCCATGGTCCCTGTGTGTGTTGTAAAGTAGTCACTGCTCCAAGCTCGCTCATGTGATGGACTATAATCTCACATTTAGTTTACTCATTTGTATTGAGATTGTAGTCTATCACGGGGGTGAGGTTGCTGAAAAGCAGTGCCTTGAAATTTCGACCAATAAATTTATATTTGTTGCCTCATTACAAGACCTGTGAGTGCCTTTTACACCACTGGAAATCTTATTGCTTTGAGTGCAGCGGGCAGCTCTTACTCATACAGTATCTGAGTGCGTTGCGGATACAACTTGCAATTCCAGCGCTTTTATTCCACTTCTTTCCAGTGCCAGAAAAATGCAGCAAACATTTGTACACCATTATCTTCCTTTGACTTTTTTTTTTTTAAATATTTAAATGATTTTCACTGTTTCTTGGGCAGTTCCACATCCAGTATATTCCCCGTGGCAGTATCCCCGCTGTCATTGACTTTTCACTTATCCCTTTTATTAATTCAGTGTGCTCTCTCGAATAGGAGTTCCATAACATTTTACATTTTTCTATCATACTTTTGCCATTAGTCGGTTTTGGAGAACATGTGTTTGTACGAAATTGAACACAATAAACTGTGTAGTGTAGCAGAATGTGGACATTTTGTCTGATTTATGCGTTAAAATGAACTACTGTTTTCATAACGTAAAACACAATTTGTCATGTTGCCAATGTTAAAAATCCTATGACATCTATGCTGACACAAAAAATTTTTTTCTGCCAGATACATTGCGTACTGTGTCGATGACATATGGTATTATTACAATGGGAAAGTGACAATTGTTTATTTTTCCAGGGTATGTTGATTTTCATGTATATTATAAGAATATGCTGTGTTAACAGGCAGATGTATACAACGGTAGCCATGTCAGGATGATGCAACAGCGAACCTCACCTTACATTTCACCCAGGCTGAGCATAAGCTATGTAGGATCAGTCATGGAAGGAAATTCATATAAACGGATATGTTATTGTTATTTACTTGCTGATGAGTGTGTCCTCTAGGCAAAATATATAAACTCTCCTAAAGAATAAAAATTTTAGCTAGTGCCGCAAACTCACTGCCGACAGGGGCACCCTGTCAGCTCTCCCCACCCACTTTATGGCCATGGCATATAAAAGGCCAAGGCCTGCCCTTGGTCGCCTTCCCACACTGCACTGGGAGCAGGGGGGGGGGGGGAAGGGGTCAGGAGCTGTCAGGGAATGCAGGGAGTCAACATACCTTCCCAGTGGGCCAGGGCGGGTGCAGAGCTGAATGTCGGGAAGGGCGGGGAGGCAACAAGTCATTGGTTGACTGCTAGGACCACCCTGCTGTCATCATTCAACACCCTGGTCATTGGTTGCTAGGACACCAGGCAGTCCTAGCAACGAACCGGAAGTTGCGGTTGAATATTAACTCTCTGCTCTCTCCAAGGGTTGGTCCCACCCTTCCAGTGCCACCCAGGGCATGTGCCATATGTGCCATACCCTGGATACACCACTGGTTACACAGCTGGCTACCCCTGTCAATCATTGCACTGACAACCTCTTGACTTGCTGTTGGCACATTCTAAGGTTGCAACATGTGCAAGGTAATAAGGTAAGCTGGCCATACACATGACAATCTGACTGTACAATCCCTGTAGATTTACTGTGATGTAGTGAAAGCGCCTACCTAAGCAATTCATTCAGTTCAAAATCAACATTGTAATAGGAATACATACTGGAGTTGTTTTTGATTATACAATCAAAGCTTATATGGAAAAATCCCTTTTATGTAGTGAGTTCAGCCTTCTGTCTGCCCATCACTTTCACCATCTTCCTGGATTCCCAGTGTGCTTTGCATCTCTTTCCTTGCTGCTGGATGTGATGCAATCTCAATTTCTCAAGACTACGTATCCCATCAGTCATTGCTTCTAACAAGCAATGATGATGTCACTTTCTTCAGAAGTTGAGTTGAAGGTAAGACGGCACGCTCTGTGAGAGTTGTTACACCAATAAGTGAAACTGTGTCAGTGCATTGAGGAAGTCCATCCTATGGGCATCTTCAATAAGAAAGATTACAAACTTCTAGATGGATATGGTTATTAGGAGTGGGATAGAACTTATGGGAATCCAATATAGCAATACAGATTTATTTTTTGTTTTTGACCATAGATACCTTTTAAAGGTTTATGTAACCTTCCTATTTCTTCTTAGCATCATACTAACACTCGATGAGCCTGATTTTGTAAAAGAAAATGCCCTAGAGCCAGGAGATATCACTATCAAGATAACCAGCATATTTCTCCTACGAGTTTACATAGGTGTGCACACCTTAATGCACTCAACAAATGTGATCCATCAACTGATCTAGCAGGCATGCACTCTCTATTAATTGTTCCATTCTTGTTTATGTGCTTTATATGCAGATATGCTGGATTAACAAAATGTGTTAAGATTATGGCTTTAAACATAAGCCCCACCAAAACTATAATGTGACAAGCACCAAGATTGCTTAATAGAGTATGAAAGGTGAATGCATCAACCAAAGGAGCATACGGGTATTTATCATTACAACAAGGAGACCTATCAACTGAAGTTGATAGGTTTTTTCAAAACATGGCTCCACATCAATGTTTGTTAGGTTTATGCCAGGAGTAGTCACCCTCGGCACTGCAGCTGTGGTGAAACCACAAGTCCCATGAGGCATTGCAAGATTCTGACAGCCACATGCATGACTCCCAGAAACACAGTCATGTTGGGGATTTGTAGTTTCACCACAGCCAGCGGCCCAAGGTTGCCTACCCCTGGTTTATTCCATTTAAACCATTTCACTTTAAAGGGGTTTTCATGGGCTGAATTAAAACCTACTTCTAATTAGCGTCCACTGCTGCCTAGGACACTGTTAGAGAGAACTCCACTCAGTCTCTATCCCTGTGACAGCAGGACAAGAAATGAGGGGAGCAGTTGTCACAAAAAGTTATAAAAACCTGACAAAAGCTTTTTAAACTCATACCTCTATGTGTATCCAAGTACTGCATTTATGCACATAAAGGGAGGTGCTGGTGCACATTATGGGGGGGAGTGGTTGACATGCAGTAAGACATCCACTAGACAATTCCTGTGTGTGAAGACGTTGACGCGTTTCCGGGGCACGCCCCCTTCATCAGAATGTTCTCAATGTCAGAATGTTCCCTTCATCAGAATGTTCCCTTCATCAGAATGTTCTGATGAAGGGGGCGTGCCCCGGAAACGCGTCAACATCTTCACACACAGGAATTGTCTAGTGGATGTCTTACTGCATGTCAGCTCCCATCCCATGCCTGTGTAACACTCATGTTTGTGAGTACCATTTTATCTCTTTTTCACTTCGTGCTTATTGAAATAAATTGATCTGCACTAGGAAAGGCGCCCCCTTTGTGTTTACTTTTAAGATTCCCAGCTTTCCCGGCTTCTTTGGGGCAGCATCCTGCAGTATGCCTGAGAAGATTTCCCAGTGAGGACTCATAGTTAGTGGCGCTTCATTGTTTTTACTGTATCCCGTCTAGCTCAGTAAAGTCACTGGGTGCCAGAGGCTGGGTGTAAAGGGAGCCAGAGCTTCTAGTAAGCTTCTAGCAACCAGTTACATAGTTACATAGTATTTGAGGTTGAATAAAGACACAGGTCTATCAAGTTCAACCTATTGAAGTTGCCTCATTAAAGCATTAAAGGGACTGCCCTGGTTCTTACTACAGGGGTAGGCAACCTTGGCACCTCCAGCTGTGCTGAAAACTACCAATGGCATTATTCCTCTGTCTCTGGGAGTCATTTATGTGGCTGTCAAAGTCTTGCAATGCCCCATGGGACTTGTAGTTTCACAACATCCGCAGTGTCGATGCCTACCCCTGTCTTATTGGGTTCACTGCCTTGAGGCCTCTTCATTCCATACACACAGAATACCTAAAACAATGTACTCACAACTAACCCTAACATAAAATAATCTAGTGTACCCCAAATGAAGGCTCTTAGATATTTGCCTATTCTTCAACATCGCCTTTGTATTGTAGCATTTGTTTTACTTTACCAAACCATGTGATGGTTTACAGTTTACTGTTATCTGTCAATCTGAATTTCTGCCCATGCACAAGTCTTCTCAGCTCTCTTGTATACAAAACCTGAAAAAGAACGTGTTTTGCCTCATTTGCTCAGTGCTAAGAAATGTCCATATTATCTGTAGGTGGCATTATACAGGCTCTGTCTGTCATCACACGGAGTCATCCTAGAAGGTCTAATGCAAGTTCCGTCCTTGTAAATTTTGTAGAGCCAGCTTGTTTTGCACACTGGGGAATTTTTACGGAAGTGTGTAATGCTGCACAACCCAGACAAAAGGATAGAATGTTTAATGTAAAGACAGCTTGTTTGATCTGCCGGTACTGTGTGCCAAGGGCGTTTATTTTTTTTCACCTTTAACTACTCTGCAAACGTCCAGTAAAGTTAAATGCTCTTCTATGTCCTTTGTTAGCCATTGCATCTTTAACAACGCGGAGGATGTGCCAGTTATAAAAGGTTGCCTTTCATAAATTCAATTGGTCTTTAAATCTTTTCTGAATTTCCCCTTCTAAGCTGTTTGGAGCTTCCCACTTCTCAGGTTCTTTGACAATGACTTTGTGGCCATAAAATATCGGAATTATAAACTATCCAACTGCGAATTTACAGGTAGAGCTTTCTAAAAGCTTCCCTTAGAATCTGTATGCTTTATGAGCTTTGTGGTGAAATGAAATATCTGGCAGCCATATTAGATTTTTTTAGGATTTCTATGATAAACTTCCATAAACATTGGTGTCAGCTTACGTGTAGGAATTATACATTATTACCGGTTTGGAATTTTCTGCCGTCTACATATGGTGGACTTTCATTTCTAAGGTTGTGGCATGGAATGGTAGAAACATCCATCTACCTGCACCTTCCTGAAGAAGTGGCCATATCAGAGCCAAGAAACCCATTGATGGTGTTTTTACCATGGTACTCCTTACTCAATAGAAATTACTAACTACAAGCAAAAGATCTACTTTTTATTCATTACATATGGGCCCCTCTGCTTCACACACTTTTTGGGGCTTCTTTTCGCCCAATTTTTGGGGCCTCTGATGGTGCACCGGGTGACATCATCAGAGGGGGTGACACCAAAATGACTGACATTTATAATCTCCCCCCCCTCTTGAAAAGTCAGGAACTCGGTCATGGACCAAGAGGGCACCAGCGGCTCGAGAGAGGAGGCATACCTTATCCTGCTGGATCAACGTCCCCTCCTCTATGTGCCGGCGCCCATCACAAAGATGGCTGACAGCAGTGAACTGCATGTGATGCGTGTGCGTAATGACGTCACGCGTACACCCAGCCTGGTGACACTGCTGGATTGACTTAGGAAGTTCTTTGCAGTGGCTTGAAATTCGGAGGTACCACCAGTGCTACAGAGTTGTCTGCATTTCCCGCTGCTGCATTTTTAGTAGCTTTACAGTTTACCATGAACTTTCCTTTTGATTTTTTTAACATTTTGTAAAATATTATTATTATTATTATTAATAATTACAACAATAATAATATTATAATACAGGATTTTTTTAGCACCAACAGTTTGCGCAGTGCTTTAAAGATTTTATATAAATATTTCTAAAAATACACTGCATGGCCCCAAAAAAGTCACCACCTGGATTTAGCTAAGCAAATAGGTAAGAGCATTCCATTGGATAATAGGTCTAGATTTAGTAACAATTTGTCCCCAAAAATGAGGTCAGCTGCCTACTTGAATGTACTGAATGACCAAGTTTTCCTTCAATGGGTTTTTTCTTCCCTGATAGCAAGGGCATATTGCGAAAGATTGGTTCAGGGTCCAGTACTTAACCCCATTGAAAATCTTTGGGATGTGCTGGAGAAGACTTTACTCAGTGGTCCGACTCTCCCATCATCACTACAAGATCTTCGTGAAAAATAAATGCAACTCTGGATGGAAATAAATGTTGTGACATTCCATAAGCTTATCAAAACGATGCCGCGTCGAATGCATGCTGTAATGAAAGCTAGAGGCAGTTCAACAAAATATTAGAGTGTGTGTGACTTTTTTTTTTGGCCAGGCAGTGTATATAAAACACTTTATAAACTTTAAAACATAAAACTGAATAAAACCAGTTACATTTAAAGTGACACTTAACTCAGGAGTTAAATCTTAAAAATACATTCAAGTACCGTAACTATTAACAACAATGTATCTTATTTGTGTATCACTCGGCTGTAGATCCTCAAATCATCTCTGAATTGGTGCTGACACTGTCCTTCCTTCTAGAGAGGGGCTACTTTTGTTCACTTTAGTGTCACTTTAAAAATTTAGTTTAGTGTCACTTTAAAAATTGCAGTGGCAGCCTTGGTCTAACTGCTTTTGCATTGGATCAGAATTGCAGTTTAAAAAGTATGAATCATTTTTTACACCTGTAGTTTATTTTTTTTTGCTTTGGAGAGTTAAGGTGCCCATACACCTTACGACCATCACAAGACTTTTGTCTTGCAATGGTCGTAAGCTTATTAACAGCTCGTATTATCTGCCCATCTTGGCAGGCAGATTGTACTTGCGATCATCGAAAGCCCGCCCCACTGATGGGCGGGCTTCTGATGACCGCAGTAAGGGGCGGGCTTCCGATCACTGCAAATGGGCAGTGTGCGCGTGCGCACACC
>NW_017306270.1:2406600-2412052 GCF_000935625.1 Nanorana parkeri | reverse complement strand
ACGGCAATGCAGAACGGTCAGTGTGCGCGTGCGCACACCGGCCCGTTCCGCAGCTATCGGGCGAGCAGGCTAGAAACCCGCCGAGAATCATACGATTCTCGGCGGGTTTTCTAGCCTGCTGGTTCGACAAAAGACGTGCGACCGCACAGTAAAAACGGTCGCACGCCTTCCATACACCTTGCGATTATCGTACGATCGCGGGATTTCCAGCGATTATCGTGCGATAATCGCAAGGTGTATGGGCACCTTTAGAAGTAACAACACACCATACAACAGTCCTGTCTACATTAATTACTAGTTTGGGAGAAGAACCCTGTCTACTTGACTCAATGACCTGAGAAAACTCACAGCCAAATACTTTTTAGATAAAGGTATTTAACCTTTTCACTAAGGATATTTTTACACACTAGTAAAAATTATAAAGTTGTGCCATTTATTTTCCTTAATTTGAGTATGGATGCCAATTACAGTCCAGTATAGACCACTATAGAGACTGTACTCAATTTATTACAAAGCAGAGAAAGACGACTGTGTAAGCTAATGAGCATGTTCACAGGAATAAATAATCATGAGCGTATTAACACCAGGGAGTAAGAGTTTAACTTAACAAGCACAAGGAAATCATGTGTTGAATTTCTACTAATGATTCACATAGTATTCATTTTATCCAGCTGTTTAGCCTGCACTTGCTGCAATAAAAAGAACAATCAGACACAGCTACTCATTAGGCACTAATTTGTTCCAGGTTCCAAAGCTTGAATTTCTATTAATAATTTTACGACAACATTGTGCCTGTAGCCAGTTCCAGCGATGAACTGCATCAAAGCAGCCCTATACAACAACTGAAGCAGATCTCACAGGCTTTTATTTTGGATAACTCAAATTATAACCCTTACTAGAGTATGTAGGTAGTTTTTAAAGTGTTAGTTCAATCAAAACTTTTTTTCTAGTTTTGGACAGAGAATCCCTGTTGTGTTTTTATTGATTCCCGGGCTCCTTCAGAGGGATTTAGCCCCATTTCCTGCACCAGTGACAATGGTTTCACCAAACAGGAAGTGGGGAAAAATCTCCGGCACTCCAAACTCATTGACGAATACGCCCTTTCTTGACGCATGCGCATAATATTACATAGTTGCAACATTTCACGATCATGCAGGATCCCCTTCATCAGGCAAAACCACACATGGATTGGCCACCACAATCCAGACCTTAACCCCATTGAGAATCTTTGGGATGTGCTGGAGAAGACTTTACTAAGTGATCCGACCAGGGGTGTATCTGCCATAAGACAAACAAGGCATTTGCCTAGGGCGGCAGTTTTCAGGGGGGCGGCCCCCAAAACAGTTAGGCAGCCGCACGGAGGAGGAGTTGGAAGATGCAGAGGAGGAGGCGAGAGGAAGCGACGGTGGAGGAGGTGGAAGAGGCAGAGGAGGAGGAGCAGCAGGAGGGGGCGAGGTGGAGCAGCAGTAGGGGATGGGGCGAGACCGGGGCAACATCACATCAGGAAGGGGCGGGGCCAGGGCGCCGTTGCGCCGTAGGAAGCCGGGTCACTGAAGAGCTGTCGGGCTGCGGAGGAGGCTGAGTCCTGCAGCACCAGTCCAGCAGTGGAGGAGGCTTGGGACCAAGCAGCAGGTAACAGGATCACACTGCTGCTAAAGAGACCCTGCAGAGCCCAGCATGGACTCTGCACAGCCCACCTGAGAGTCTCGGGTGGACTGTGCAGGATCTGTGGTGTGCTCTGCCAAAGACCCCGCAGAGCCCACCACAGTTCCTGCAAAGCACCCCTGAGACCCTGCAGTTTGCAGGGTCTCAGTGCAGGATCTGTGGTTGGCTCTGCAGGGTGTCATGGGGGCTTTGCAGGATCTGTGGTGGGTTGGGGGTCTATGGATGGCAGAGCCCACCACAGATCCTGCACAGCCCCCCTGAGATCCTGCAGATTTAGTGTGTGGGGGGGGGGGGGTGCCCGAGTTTCGTCTTGGCCAGGCATATGTATATTAAAAGCTCGTCTTTATTTAATGTATGTTTAAAACCAAGTAAAGGACACTGTGACTTCCTTTACCTGGATTTAAAGGTTTTTCATTGAACAGATTTTCAAATTCTTCTCCTGCTACATGGTACCAGAGCGTGCTTCCAGTGCAGAGAGATCAGGTAACTGTTACCAGTGGATCTCCAAATTCTCACTAACACAGGCAATAAGACAAATGTTCATATGTAGAAAGCTCATTTCCACCATTTCCACACAACCTTTTCCTTTTGTTTAAATGTTTATATTCTTTTAGTTCAGTAAATAAAAATGCAATATGCTATCGGGCGAGCAGGCTAGAAACCCGCCGAGAATCATACGATTCTCGGCGGGTTTTCTAGCCTGCTGGTTCGACAAAAGACGTGCGACCGCACAGTAAAAACGGTCGCACGCCTTCCATACACCTTGCGATTATCGTACGATCGCGGGATTTCCAGCGATTATCGTGCGATAATCGCAAGGTGTATGGGCACCTTTAGAAGTAACAACACACCATACAACAGTCCTGTCTACATTAATTACTAGTTTGGGAGAAGAACCCTGTCTACTTGACTCAATGACCTGAGAAAACTCACAGCCAAATACTTTTTAGATAAAGGTATTTAACCTTTTCACTAAGGATATTTTTACACACTAGTAAAAATTATAAAGTTGTGCCATTTATTTTCCTTAATTTGAGTATGGATGCCAATTACAGTCCAGTATAGACCACTATAGAGACTGTACTCAATTTATTACAAAGCAGAGAAAGACGACTGTGTAAGCTAATGAGCATGTTCACAGGAATAAATAATCATGAGCGTATTAACACCAGGGAGTAAGAGTTTAACTTAACAAGCACAAGGAAATCATGTGTTGAATTTCTACTAATGATTCACATAGTATTCATTTTATCCAGCTGTTTAGCCTGCACTTGCTGCAATAAAAAGAACAATCAGACACAGCTACTCATTAGGCACTAATTTGTTCCAGGTTCCAAAGCTTGAATTTCTATTAATAATTTTACGACAACATTGTGCCTGTAGCCAGTTCCAGCGATGAACTGCATCAAAGCAGCCCTATACAACAACTGAAGCAGATCTCACAGGCTTTTATTTTGGATAACTCAAATTATAACCCTTACTAGAGTATGTAGGTAGTTTTTAAAGTGTTAGTTCAATCAAAACTTTTTTTCTAGTTTTGGACAGAGAATCCCTGTTGTGTTTTTATTGATTCCCGGGCTCCTTCAGAGGGATTTAGCCCCATTTCCTGCACCAGTGACAATGGTTTCACCAAACAGGAAGTGGGGAAAAATCTCCGGCACTCCAAACTCATTGACGAATACGCCCTTTCTTGACGCATGCGCATAATATTACATAGTTGCAACATTTCACGATCATGCAGGATCCCCTTCATCAGGCAAAACCACACATGGATTGGCCACCACAATCCAGACCTTAACCCCATTGAGAATCTTTGGGATGTGCTGGAGAAGACTTTACTAAGTGATCCGACCAGGGGTGTATCTGCCATAAGACAAACAAGGCATTTGCCTAGGGCGGCAGTTTTCAGGGGGGCGGCCCCCAAAACAGTTAGGCAGCCGCACGGAGGAGGAGTTGGAAGATGCAGAGGAGGAGGCGAGAGGAAGCGACGGTGGAGGAGGTGGAAGAGGCAGAGGAGGAGGAGCAGCAGGAGGGGGCGAGGTGGAGCAGCAGTAGGGGATGGGGCGAGACCGGGGCAACATCACATCAGGAAGGGGCGGGGCCAGGGCGCCGTTGCGCCGTAGGAAGCCGGGTCACTGAAGAGCTGTCGGGCTGCGGAGGAGGCTGAGTCCTGCAGCACCAGTCCAGCAGTGGAGGAGGCTTGGGACCAAGCAGCAGGTAACAGGATCACACTGCTGCTAAAGAGACCCTGCAGAGCCCAGCATGGACTCTGCACAGCCCACCTGAGAGTCTCGGGTGGACTGTGCAGGATCTGTGGTGTGCTCTGCCAAAGACCCCGCAGAGCCCACCACAGTTCCTGCAAAGCACCCCTGAGACCCTGCAGTTTGCAGGGTCTCAGTGCAGGATCTGTGGTTGGCTCTGCAGGGTGTCATGGGGGCTTTGCAGGATCTGTGGTGGGCTCTGCAGGTCCATGACAGAGCCCACCACAGATCCTGCACAGCCCCCCTGAGATCCTGCAGATTTAGTGTGTGGGGGGGGGGGGGTGCCCGAGTTTCGTCTTGGCCAGGCATATGTATATTAAAAGCTCGTCTTTATTTAATGTATGTTTAAAACCAAGTAAAGGACACTGTGACTTCCTTTACCTGGATTTAAAGGTTTTTCATTGAACAGATTTTCAAATTCTTCTCCTGCTACATGGTACCAGAGCGTGCTTCCAGTGCAGAGAGATCAGGTAACTGTTACCAGTGGATCTCCAAATTCTCACTAACACAGGCAATAAGACAAATGTTCATATGTAGAAAGCTCATTTCCACCATTTCCACACAACCTTTTCCTTTTGTTTAAATGTTTATATTCTTTTAGTTCAGTAAATAAAAATGCAATAAGAAAATCTAAACAAAGGCAATATCAGGAAGCAATTCCGGCCACACACAGGTCGGTCATTTGTCCTTTTCTTGGGAAACACCAAACATTAAACATGATCAATCCTTTTCTGATAGTACATTATGCTGTACAAATGGCTTAATATAATCATGTCATGAGGATAATATATAGTATAGTGATAGTATAGTGATTTACACATATAATTATCCATCTGTTAGTGGTTTAATTAGGTAACTATTGAAATTCCTTGCAAAGTAAACATGTTACTTGTACAAAAAAAGCTTCTAGAAGAAACTTTTTCTAATGGATCCCGCTCAGGACACTATCTCTATGGAGTCTGCATGTTCTCCCGATGCTTGTGTGGGTTTCCTCCGGGTACTCCAGTTTCCTCCCACACTCCATAGACATGCTGGAAGGTTAATTGGCTCCTGTCAAAATTGGCCCTGCTTGCATCATGGGAGATAGGGACCCTTTATTGTAAGCTCTTGAGGGCAGGGACTGATGTGAATGTGCAGAATGTACAGCACTGCGTAAATTGTTGGCGCTATATAAATACCTGTAATAAATAATAAATAAATTGAGTACTTTTTCTTTGTTATAGGATTACTGGGTATCACTTCTTTTTAAAAGGCTTGTGGGTGCCAAAGTGTTGGCGGTTCATGTGGCTGGTATTCAGAGGAAGCCTCGTCCAGGAAAAGTAATAAGGGATAAACTACGCATCTACGCCCACTGTACAAACCATCACAGGTAAGATGTGCAGTCGTAATATATATGTAAAAGTTTCAGTGTACAATGCCCTGTAACTTAGGCACAAGGATCATCCACCTGTAGTGACCAAGAGATATAAGACAATAAGATGGTTTTCCACTGAAATATCCTTTTTAAATTTATTTACAAGCATATT
>NW_017306270.1:2397532-2406578 GCF_000935625.1 Nanorana parkeri | reverse complement strand
TTAGTATCAATATAAATGTACATTTACTATTGTATTATTATTATAAATATTATACATTTGTTTACTTTATTATTTTGGTATTATACATTTATATTCATAAACATTATTATTATTATACATTTATTTGCAAGTATATTATAAAACATATACTGTATATATTAGGGTTGCACAGATACCAAGTACAGTACTCGGTACAAGTACGAGTACATGTACCGATACTTTTGAGCTCCAAGACTACACTAGAGAAAAATTCAAAAGTTAGGAGGCAGCTGTCATTTGTAAGGAGCACACGGAGCTTCTGGGATTTGTACATCTCTGTTTTATGTATGATTTTGTTTTTATACATATAAATAAATTGATGCACAGATACCAGTTTTGCGAGTACGAGTACTGGTACTTGCCGATTACTTACAAGTACGAGTGCTGATACATTTTTGTTTAGTGTCATGTGACAGTTTTTCTAAAACAATACAGACTAATGATTTCAGGACAGTGGTGGAGCGCCAGAGCCATGTCCCAGCTGCAACCGCTGCAACCCTGGTAGTTCTCATGAAAATGCCAAGTATCGGCACTGGTACTCGAAAAGTATCTGTGCATCCCTAGTATATATGATATATATTTACATTTACCTGATATATATTTCTAAGGGACTAGCACCAGAGTTATGTTCAGTTTACTGAGCTTAGTTCCACAATGCTAACCACTATTAACAGGACATTGTGCTATGCGGTTTTCACTGCATATCACTTACCTTACGGTAAAATGTAGTGATGGTGATTTCCTCCCGTTAATTATGTCAGATAAATTAATAGATACAAATGGACTTGTTGATGTGAATACACTTGCTTTTGTAGAGGTACTTTCTTTTCCAGGGTGTTTTTTTTTCAAAGGTGTATTGTGTGCAAACTAATTTATTTTCATATCTGATATCTTACTAGAGAATTATATTCTGCTGCATAGGAGGATATCATTATTGAGAGTTCTTCTCCAACTGCAAACTAGAGAGGCTTGTCATCAGTATCAGTGGGACATGCACAGCTTTTGCTTTCTAGCAGTTTTTTTTTTTAAGCCAAGCTCCACTCAAAAACTCCCTAAAATCCCTTCCTCCCACCCCCCTCTAAACTATCCTGCCATGTGTTTCATTTTTATTACCTGTTATACTCACCTGAGTCCCCCCATCCAGAGCCCACGTCGATGCTGTTTCCGCTGGCATGGACCACTAACCCAGCGCTGCACAGTAACCCTCACCGACTAGACTCCCCTCAGGCCATGGTCAGTAGTATTCTGCAACCTGAGAGGATGCCTCTGGTGGATAGCCAATGGAAATTGTCCATATCACATAAGCAGTGACAAGGACACCTGGATGATGGACTCCAGCAGTAAGTATACAGTGGGGAGAAGGACCCGGCGCTGGATGATCACATGACCATAGCTTAAGGTAAGTAATAAAGGGTATTTATAAAGGGAGGGTTTTCATTGTATTCTAGAGTCGGGCTTTAATAATATTTTAGTACTGTATTAAAATTGTTCTATTATAAAAATGAAACCACTTGTTCTATTAAATTAAGGTATTTTCTTGAAATAAATAGACAAAGCCAATTATATGAAACAAACATGTTAGGTCAAATAAAATCAGAGCCCCTATAAGTCAGAATAAACCATATTTAAAGATTCGCCATTTTTAAAGTTGCAAAATATTGAAAAACTGATTTGTAACATACCTGATGCTACAGTAATATATTTTATGTAACAGAATTGTGTTGCTGTTTTTTTTTTCACATCAGCCGAAATTACGTACGAGGATCGATAACATTATACATCATCAATCTACACCGGTCAAGGAAAAAAATTAAGTTGGCTGGAACTCTGAGGGATAAGCTTGTCCACCAGTATCTTCTACAACCACATGGAGCTGAGGGAATCCAGTCTAAGTAGGTAGATCATAGAGCGCTTCTTCTAAGATATGATTACTGTCCATGATTCATAAGATATTAGATTTTCAGCACTATGAATATATTTCGGACATGTGAATTGGTGCAATGGTCCACATGACCATTGCACCAATTCAGAGATGATTTGAGGATCTACAGCCGAGTGATACACAAATAAGATACATTTTTGTTAATAGTTAGGGTACTTAGATACATTTTTTGAGATTCAGCTCCTGAGTTTAACATCACTTTAAGAGGAAATCTCCCCATCGGGGACACAGGCAGCAATTAAAACCTCACCAAGGGTCTAACTTTCCTCACTCTGTCAAATAACCAAACTTTAAATAGAAGACTTCACTCTCATAAATGTTCAGTTTCAAGATTGTGTTCCTGAATTCCTCAGTAAAGCCTCATCAGTAACAGCCCTCGTAGATTCATGGGTTGTCTTTCCTGTGGGTGACAGGAATAATGACTACACTAGGAAATCACATCAATTTTAAGTGAGGTCAGAAAGTGGTCAGATTGAATAAACCAAATTGTTCACACCTGCTGTCAGTTTGGATCTTTGTCTCAGTGCTATATCTCAAGTGGTCTACACAGCTCTCACAACCACTCACGCCCTCAGCTTATACGTTGCCTATGGATAAAACTGGTGCTGTTCAAATATGCAGACCCCCCAGATACACGACTGTGTACTTAAGAGCTTCCTTGGATTTATGATGCCAGTAAACTGGCTGCTTAGTAGAATGTAAACAAGTGCGCCACCACCTCCACGTCTGTTTTCCAGCAGTTCCTAGCAGGAGCCCAGTAATGTAGCACTATCCCACTTCAGACTCATGTCATAAAGTCCATTTCATATGGAGCCACTTTCTTCCCTACAAATGTAAAGCAGTCCATGTTGCAGCTTTGTTCTTTAGTCTTGTACATTTTTATGGTTAAACAATTTTTATTACAATTTTGCAACATAAGAAAACATTGGAGACAGATCCAAACAGGAATATGTATATACATATAAGCTCAATGGAAGAAAGGTAGATACAGCACACGTGAAGGTAAGATTATAACAAGGCCAGTCTGCTTTAATGACATGTCAAACCACTGTGAGACAAAAACATTTAGCAAGCATAAAGCACTAACAAAACACATATTTGTATCATACACAGGACAATTTAAAATAGACAAAAAAAGAATACCGTATAGTATCTGAGATAGTGAATGTCTTGTACATTTTTGTCGCTAGGCTGGTGTATCCGCACTATTTGAACCTTGTTATCTACTAGACATGTGCGACGGAATTTCGTTCCGTTACGAACATTCGTTATATTGAAGTTAAAAAGCAAAGTACATTTGTTAATATACTGGAGTTAACTTGATGGTAGTTTTTTTTAATCCGAAATACGAAATTCGGCTCCGGAATCCGTTAACGGAATTCGTATTTCGGATAAAAAAACAACTACCACATCGACTCCAATATTAACAAAGGTATTTTTGCTTTTTAACTTCATCATAACGAATGTTCGTACAGTTACGAAAATGTGCCGAAACTAACGAAAATTCGTATTTCGTACGAATCCGAATTGAGTTTCGGACACGAATTACGAAATACAAAATAACGGATATTCCGAAATGGAACTAAACGAAACGGAACAAATTTTTGGACGGCGCACAAGTCTATTATCTACAGTACAGATGACTCTTGTTTAAATTAATGAAAATGGGGTAACTTGTCATTTCACATTTAAAAATTTGAGAGTGTATTTTTTAAAGATTATTACATAAGTAAAGCATTAAAACTTCATAAATACAACAGATTTGTGTATTAGGTTTAGCAAACAAATTTTATTAAGTCAACAGGATGCTGAGTGGAATATGCCCAGTCAGTAGTCTGAACCCATGGGCAGGCTCACACCCTTTTCTGGACCAGATCCGGTTTGGAAAAAGGTGTGAACCTGCCCGCAGTTCCATTGCATTCCAGATCAGACAAAATGAGACCTGCAGTATTTTTTCTGGTCTGGCCTGGACGTTCTGCGCTGGTGTGACCAGAGGCCAGAAATAGCATAAGGATACATTAAGATTCATTTTGGGTCCGGAAACAATGTGGCCTGGTCTGGAGATGATCTGGATGTGTTGTGAATGGGGCCTAAAATCTTCCTAATGACCTACGTAGGAGTCAGTTATTATATTATTATATATCTATATACAGTTATTATATAATATAATTATATATCTATATAATTGGACATTGATCTTTCTCTATTTGCATACCACCAACACCATGATTCCTATAGTGGTTTCCATGCTGGATAGGGACTATATTTCTTCTTTACTTTTTATTATAAAACTTTCTAATTTCTCTTGCTTCCATTTTTGTTTTCACCACATGGACCCCACCACTAAATTCTTAGTGCCCTATAGTGTATGCAACATGTTTGGCTTCATTAGGGGTTTGTGATAAGGTGTTTGGTGCACTTTTTGAAAAAATTTGCACGGAGCACCTTGTCACATAAAAATCCCTGATGAAGACACTGACGTGGACAACCTCATCTCAAAACATCACCCAAACTGTCCTCTCCGCTCCTCTCAAGATCTCCTGCTCTCCATCTCTCTCTTTTACAGAGCCTCTCCCATCCTCTGGAACTCTCTACCTCAATCTGTCCATTTATCTCTGTCAACCTTTAGGGAATATTTAAACTCATCTCTGCAGGGAAGCCTTTTCCACCTCAACATAATAACTGTCCTTTTACCTCTTCCATTAGCTCATCACAATCTTGCCTTGGTAAAAGGCAGTCTTAAAGGCCTGTCTCCTGCAATAGAAGAGCTCCTATATTCAACTCTCTGGCAGCCCGTGTCTCCTACCTCTTCTTCATTCCAGTGCTGCATTCCAGTGCTGCATTCCAGTGCCTCCATCATGCTCTTCAGCAGTGACGGCTTCCAGGCCATCCTGTGGGTTCTTCCACCTACCCCTACATCACTAAAGGACCCAACAATGACATAGAGGTCAAAACCCTTGTCTGCCAACCTCTATAGTGCTGCCACTTTTCTCACAGACAGTGTCCCTGATCCCATTCAT
This sequence comes from Nanorana parkeri, assembly GCF_000935625.1. Lineage (NCBI taxonomy): Eukaryota > Metazoa > Chordata > Amphibia > Anura > Dicroglossidae > Nanorana > Nanorana parkeri. The sequence goes on along the minus strand of NW_017306270.1, from coordinate 2,401,577 downwards.
GTTTTAAGCTTCTATAAATAAGTCATAAGTCATATCAGGTCACTGGGCCTAGACCTTTTTGTGTGTATATATATATATCAGTTTTGGGTGAGAATTGGTAGGCTGGATAACTCCATATCTCAATAGAACTTGGAGTGATATCTCCATAGAACTTCATTTGCTTTTATCTCTGCAGTTTGCGTTTCCACCCCTTCCATTGGATCAGGACATCACTCTCAATAATTAAGTTCCCATTAATTATTCCACACTACCTAACACCATGATTATTAGGTGATACTGAGAATTCTGGTGTAAATATCTCACTATTGGACTCCTGAGAGCTATACGAACCTTACCAGCAACAGCGTAAAAATGAAACAGTTTTGGAAGGCCGCATTTAAGGATGGTCTTCCAGATTACCATACTTACCACAACTGCAACCATATAAGCCTACTGGAACAGTATAAAAGCAAAAATCCAGCTTGGTTGTCACATTACTTCCTGTATGGATATATTCTAGGAGGCAGTTTGCTAGTAGCTGTATTGTTTAATAAGCTACAAGAGTGTTTTAAATATAAGCAGTTGTAAAATTATGGAGCATTTTTCAAACCGCAGCTTTTAACATTTTAAATTCTACCCATGACCCTCTTAAAAAGAGAGAGAAAAAGAGTAAAAGGCAGACAGAACACGAGAAATACTGTGCTGTGTTTAGTGTGTCAGTCCTGGCTTAGATTAATGTCCTGAGATTTAGTACTTCATCCAGACCTCTGGATACAAACCCAAACATTTAACTCTTCTGTAAAGATTGGTAGAAAATTGAGATTCCAACATTTCCAAACAAATGTTCTTAATCTTAAAGAGGTTTGGACATGTTTGGATTTTGTGTTAAACACTTTTTACCAGCTATGGTAACATGATCTTTTTATTGTAGAAAACACTTATACATAGCTCCCAAAATATCTGAAGAAAAAGACATAAAAGACCTCAAAGATATGGCTGGGACTTTAATACGTAAACACTGTAGGCAGCCATGTTAGCTCTAAAATAATTTGCCAGTACCTAATGAATTCATTCAGATGCATTTGTAGTATAACATTTATTCATTTCATTGCAGAAACTAGTGACTAGACATGTGCGCCGGCAAAAAAATTGTTTCGTTTTCATTCAGATTTTGCGTTATCTTGTTTTTCGGGATTTGGGTCCAAAAGTCAATGCAATTCAGATTCGGAAAAATTCATTAGCGGTAGTCTGTACAAATTTTCGTTTGTGGACAAATTTTCGTTGCAGCAAAGTGCCGTTAGACAAAAAAAAAATACTTATGTTTTTAATAGTCTGCAGAAGAGAAAAAAAAAGCGTGAGGTTCCCCCTCCAATTGATACCAGATCCTTTAGGTCTGGCAGGAATGTTAGGAGGGACTCCCCCAGTGAAAAAAGGTTCCCCCACAATCCCTACCAGGCCCTTTAGGTCTGGTAGGAATTTTAAGAGGGAAACCAACCCCCAACAAATGGAAAAGAAAACATGGGGTCCCCCCTAAAATTTCTACCAGACCCTTGATCCATGTACAGGCCTGGCAGGAAAGGGGGGTGCCTTACATGGCCACGTGTCCTTGGCATTGGGAGGGTGTCCCCATGCCGATGGTGACAAGGGTCTCTTCCCCACACCCCTGACCCGGTGGTTGTGGGGGTCTGCGGGCAGGGGGGCTTATTTGTATCGGGGTACCCCTTTAATTAAGGGGGCACCCAGATGCCACCCCCCCTCGTTGTGAATGAGTAAGGGGGACTTGTACACCTACTCATTCACTAAGGGTTAAAATTCAATGTAAATAAGGTAACCATACTTTTAGAAAAAAATCCTTTAATTGAAAAAAAACAGAGTAAATTTTTGACTATTCCTTTCATTTAAAATAAATAAATAAAAATGGCTCCATCGATGTAATCCAGCGTCAATCACGATGCACAACGCCCGCCAATATGCCAAAATAAAAGAGTCCCGCCGCACGACGACCCGTCCGTGACATCTCTTTGCAAAATGAAATCTCTGGGCAGAATGTAAACAGATGGGCAGAGTAAGATGTGACATCGCTGGGCTCGCTCTGCCCATTTGACATTCTCAGCTGTCAAATACCACATAGCATTCAGAAGCTTCCGGATCCTATATGTGAGCTCCCGAATACTATTCATAGGTCCCTCCTAACATTCCTACCAGACCAATAAGGTTTGGGATCAATTGGGGGAGAACCTCACGCTTTTTCCTCTTCTGCAGACTGTAAAAAAAAAAAGTAATTTTTGTGTCTAATGTCATTTTGCTGCAACGAAAATTTGTTACAGACTACCGCTACGAATTTCATCCGAAATGTTCGTTTTCGGAAATACGGATTCGTTTTCATTTGTCAATTCTGTCATTCAGAGATTCAGATACATCCGAATCTCTGAATAACTAAAACTTGTCCGAATAACGAATCTTTCGGAAACAAATTGCACATGTCTATGTCAGGCCGAGAAAATGGGTCGGGAGAGGAACCCCTTGGCAGGGACGAAATATGTCCAAAAATCGCAGTACAAAAGGGTAATCCAAATAGAGTAGTCAAGTCCAGTTCCGGGCCATGGCAGGCAGCAAGAGTTGTAGTCGAAGGGTCAGGCGAAAGGGTCGGTAGCCAGGAAGTCAGATCAATAAACAGGTTCACAGGAGGGAGCTGGGTGCAGTGGCGTCACAAGGGGGGTGCGGCCCGCACCCAGGTGACACCATTGGAGGGGTGACACCAAAATGACTCACAGTCCTCTCTCTGCCGGCGTCAATCACCAAGATGGCCGCTGATTTGCGCACCACGCAAACGCACCCGGCGCACGACTCGTGCATGCGCACCAGCCACACCAGCGCCAGATGCCCTGCCAGGAGGAAGAGGAGCCCGTGCCCGAAGCCCACGCGCCTGGTGAGGAAAGGCCCCCCTGAGTCCCTGACAGTCTACTAGCATCTCAGAGCTTAATGCTGAGCTCTAGACAGATGTACAAGTCACAGATTAATGCAGCTCCGTGAATACTAATACATCAATTAATACATTTTGTTAAATACAAGCAGTGTACCCGAGTAAAAAATCTTGCACCAGGGCCCTTTGTTCCTTAGCTCCGCCACTGGGCAGAGGGGTGAGCTTATCACTGTGCTCCTTCTTCATTGTTCAGCCACAGGTTGGGGAGAGTCTAGGATGACCTGGGCTCAGAGGAAGCGGGTTGAATGATGCTGACAATCAGAGTGAGGATATCTAGTGGAAATTTTTTTACTGGATTGAAGATTAAATTGAGATGAGAAGGTTAGCAAGATACAACTTTCTTTAGCACTACTAAGAAAGAAGCCTGAATATATAATAAACAATAAGGTCTCGTTCACACCTAGGCGTATTGCATATGCGCGTCTGTCGCGCGACTGGCGCACATTTTTTACCGCGATTCGCGGTAAAAAAAAGTCACGTGACAAACGCGCGTTTCCGAAGGCTACTTGGCTGTATCCCAATGGAAACGCTCAACAAAACGGCCCAAAGTAGTACATGTACCTTTTCAGGCGTGGGCCGTTTTGTAGCGCGTTAGGGACGGGCGGAAATACGCCAAGGTGGGAACGAGACCATTGAATACAATGGGATTTCTATTTTTGAGCGTTTTGTAGAGCGTTCGTCGGGCGTAGAACGCGCTACAAAACGTTCAGGTGTGAACGAGGGCTAAGGCTGTTCCCATGCGATGTATGACTACAAATTATTATAGTGAGAAACATTTTAAACATTCATATATTGATTGGATAATTTACTTTGAACCAATCACTTTCTAATTTAAATCTAAAAACATGGTCCCCTCTCACCTCTACTATACATCTTCTCTATGGAACACCATGCCAATGCCATTTGCTCTAATCCTGACACAATCAGAATACATGCTATAGAGATTTAGCACAATACATTATATATGGACTGTAAGTTCTGGATTAGTCTAGAGCTGGAAGGCTGCAGTTCGCCTACCCCTGGTCTAGAGCAGTGCTTCTTAAAGCGTGAGTCGCGACCCCATATGGGGTCCTGCAAGTGAAC
>NW_017306270.1:2390247-2397495 GCF_000935625.1 Nanorana parkeri | reverse complement strand
CCCCCCCCGTGCACTTGGTACCTTCCTGAGCATGTGCGCGCAGGAAGGTTTTCTTTTTTTTTACATTGACTCCATTGACTGTCACGAGTGGTTGTTTAATATTTAATTGTTTGGTTTTTATTTTACCCTCCCCCCATTATCTAGTTTAAAAGCTCCTCCAGTCGTTTAACCGTTTTCCCCCCTAGACCTCCGGTCCCGACGTCCGGTCCGCCGCTCTCTGGATCGGCCACTGCTCCTCCCTCATGGTTCCTCGCCCTCCGGTCCTGGATCTCTGGTCCTGTCACTCTCAGCTCCCGCACTCTCCCGCACTCACTCCCTGCACGCCACACGGGTGCGCGGGCGTGCTCACTGCACGAATGACTTCCGGCTCCGGTTCACAGGTCACGAGTGGAAAAAGCTTAAGAAGGCCTGATCTAGAGGAATGTTCTGCTCAAACCTTATTTACATCACTACCTTGCATGCTGAGGTTAAATAAACCTAGAAAAACAAACTTACCCTCCCTGACCCCAACAACCGTAACCACATGCGACTCCTTACTGAAGACCAAACAATTCTCTACAAGACCAGGCCCTATTATACCCTTGTTTTCATATTCCATATTTTATTAATTATACACATTTCCTATCATGGTCTTACCAGGGCAGGACAGAATTAGACTAGAACAAGAACAGACCATAAAATCCAATCGCTTAACCACTTCAAGACCAGGTGTTTAGACCCCCTTCCTGGCCAGGCCATTTTTCAGTATTCAGCGCTGTGGTACTTTGACTGAAGTTTATTCCGTCATACAACGCTGTACTGAAATGAATTTTATACCATTTTTTAGGGACAGATAGAGCTTTATTTTGGTGGTATTTAATCACCACTGGGGGTTTTATTTTTTACTATAATTAGGAAAAATTAAAGAAAATTTTGAAAAAAAAAAGTTTTTTTTAACATTATGTTAGGAAACATTTATTATTACCCAGTTTTTTGGTAAAATATAAAAGATCGGGTCACGTCGGGTAAATAGACACCAAACATGTCAAGCTTTAAAATTGCGCGCACCCGCGAAATCGCAGAAAACTACCATACCCAAAATTGGCCAAAATTACCGCTCATCAGTTTAGTGTTATCAGTGATTGATGGCCCTAGACTTATTGCTCTCACTGCATGTAACATGTGTGGCGTAATGGGCGCAATCGTCGTTTTTGCACGTATGCGCCCCCAACGCATGTTTGCATGTGTGTATGTATGGGTGGAGACTTATCGCTCGCGCGCGCCCAGCTCAAAAGACGCCCGCTCAGATCTAGAGAGCTCCGGGCCGGCCGTTTTTTTTACTACGGCCGGCCCGGAAGTGGTTAAAGATTTAGATATTCATAGTAACATAGTATTTGAGGTTGAATAAAGACACCACTGAGTTCAACCTATTGTGTGTCTGTGTGTGATTATGCTTGTTTGTGTGTGTGTGTGTGTGTGAGTCCCTGTGTGGTCTAGTTTTTAAGAGTACCTGTACCCCTGTATGTTGTGGTCTCTAAAGAAGGTATCAAAATGCTTTTTGAATGATTCAATACTCTCTGCTGATACCACTGCTTCTGGCAAAGAGTTCCAAAATGTAACGGCTCTAACTGAAAAGAATCCGCCACACCCTTTGTGGATAAACCTCCACCAATTTTAGGTAGTAGCCTCTAGCCCTTGTTATGGAGTTTACAGTAAGAAATGTGTTGCTGATGTTGCTATCACCACTAAACATTTTGTACATCAAAATCATGTCCCCTCCTAATCGTCTCACTTCCAGCGTGAATACGTTTAAATTTAACAGCCTTGTCTCATAGCTTTGGTCCTCCAGCCCCTTAATTATTACATCTGCACTAATTTGATTGCCATAGGTCACCTACATATTGGAGATGTAATTTGGATGTAATCTGGTAGGTATGCCCCCTAATGCATTCATTTTGGGAACAAAAATTCTACTGATTTACACCAAGGTTACAGGGTGTACTCTCCCTAACTCTCAATAGCTCACGCTGCTATCCACCTTACTTGGATCCAACAAGGCAATAAAACAATGGCCGCGGTGGCATTTCCTTACAGCCATCAGAACAGTCATCCCATGAAGGAAGAGGACCACAACTCTGTCTGTCACAGAGTGGGTTTGCAAATTAAACCTAATATGTAAAATTGAAGAACTAATCTCCTGGGAGAATGATATGCTGGACAGGGTCATGCATACCTTGATCTCCTGGATTAAGCTTAAATTCCTAAATGTTCATCAGCTTTCCAAGTTTCCAAGTATATGTATATATATACTGAGTGGCCAGATTATTATGACCACCCCATCAGTACTTCGTTGGGCCACGAGATGACTTTATTCGCCACGGCATTGTTTCGATAAGCTTATGCAATGTCACAACATTATTTCCATCCAGAGTGGCATTCATTTTTCACCAAGAACTTGTAGTGATGATGGGAGAGTCAGACCACTGCGTAAAGTCTTCTCCAGCACATCCCAAAGATTCTCTATGGGGTTAAGGTCTGGACTCTGTGGTGGCCAATCCATGTGTGACAATGATGTCTCATGCTCCCTGAACCACTCTTTCACAATCTGAGCCCGATGAATCCTGGCATGGTCATCTTGGAATATGCCCAATGTACCATTAGGATGAGAAAAAAATCCATTAATGGAAAAACCTGGTCATTCAGTATATTCAGGTAGGCAGCTGGGCTAATTATTTGGGGACATAACATTGCTGAACCTAGACTTATTATCCAATGGAATGCTAAATCAAGGTGGTGACTTTTTTTGGCCAGACAGTGTATATTAAAAGGAAAGATAGAAGCCCTTGAAATAATGCCTCGGTCATAATTTGTAAGAAAACAATTTTTTTTCAATGATGTCAACAAGTTTCTCGCTGACGATCTATAAATGTATATTTTTACGTTACTCATACATTATCCTCTATAGAAATTCCAACCATAACAATGATGAATTGTGTGTCTCTTTATGACAGGTCAGTGCAGCTAAACGGACAGCACCTTGTTATGGTAGATGATGGAACGCTTCCAGACTTCAAACCCAGGCAGCTACGACCCGGACGTACAATTGCAATTCCTCCTTTAAGCATAGGCTTTTATGTGGTAAAGAATGTAAATGCTGTGGCTTGCAGGTATCGGTAGTTAACATTTTCGCCATGATTTGTATGAGCACAGTTTAGAAAGCTACAACCAAAGCTATGATTCAGTACAAGGTAAAACACCAGAACCTTCTGCTTTAAAATGTTCCAGGCATGCAAATAACTCCAAGGCAGATTTAGCGAAACCTGCCACTTGCAATGTCTGAATGTGTCAAACATGCAGCTGGGGAGACTACACAGGTCCATCGTACTCCCTTTAGGGGCATATAAATATTGCAGAATTATCACATCTGCATGAACTAAGTTTATAATTCCACCAACAGTTAGTTCTAATAAATGAATAACATATACATTTCCTGTGCTCTCTTTTTAGCTGACTCGTGAGCATGGTTTGCATAGGAATGCATGCCATGGGCAATCCAATGCAGTGTGCAGTAAATATAGCAATGTATATTTTTTTGTTATTTAATTGTTTTATCCATTCATATAGCTCTGACATATTCTGCAGAGTTTTACTAAGAACATTGAACCATTCACTGGAGCCCATAAACAAAGATGCCTAAAATGACACTAAACTCAGGAGTTAAATCATAAAAATGCATTCAAGTACCTTAACTATTAACAAAAATGCATCTTGTTTGTGTGTCACTCGGCTGTAGATCCTCAAATCATCTCTGAATTGGTGCTGACACTGTCCTTCCTTCTGGAGGGTGGCTACTTCTGTTCCCCATGGTCTCTGTGTGTGTTGTAAAGTAACCACTGCTCCAAGCTCGTTCCTGTGATGGACTACAATCTCAATTACAAATGAGTAAACTAAGCATGAGATTGTAGTCCATCACGGGAGCAAGCCTGTCCATTATAGTTAAAATGCTTTTGGCTTGTGGGAGAAAATCCTTACAAATTCCATGTTTATAGTGTGAGTGTCCACTAAGCAACTGTGCTAAATAGGCCAGTAATTGGCTCTAGCGCAGAATAATTAAAATGTCTCCCGTGAATCCTAATATGAACAGGGATTTTTGCTTTACTAAGATTAAGACACATTTAGTAATTTGTCCCATTGCAGGACTGTTCGATTGTTCCACACAATTGCTGCTCAGTCATAAAGTCACAATTGCTGCTCAGTCGTAAAGTCACCACAGGGTCACTTGTACAGAAAGCAAAACCATGCGAAAAAGGGGCTATGTACTCACCTTTCCAGTGGCCTATGTGTGGAACGCTGCTGCTCAGTTTCTTCGTTCCCACTGCAGATATTCCACATTTCTGACTGTGTAGATTACATGCTCCCCAAATGCACTCAGTGGTTCCTTCTCCTGGCTCATACCTCCTGTACTGACATAGGAGCCACTAAGAGGGACCAATAAGAGGTGGGGGTAGCTGGTATTCAACCCAGCCAAAGCGCTGGATACATGCAATGGCCAGGGAGAAGCAAACTAGCAACATTTGCACACATGGGCCACCACCGCACTCGGCGTGTGAATTATCATTAAAAAGCTGTATGTTATTTGTGTAGGGCCATTGTAAAGTATAAAAACCTTACCTTGCAGCATGCTGTCTCCTGCACATAATGCTGGGCTTCTGGGCACTGAGGGGAGTGTGCAATGCAACTTAAACGGTAAAGTGCTTTGGTCGCATCACCTTCTCCTTCTCACTATTGTTCACAATGAATACAAGGCGTTCTGTGATTGGAGGAGGGGAGGGGGTGTGAATGTGACATCATATCCCCTCCTCCAATCACAAACTGCCTTGTATTTTTCTCAAAGAACCTCAGAATGTCTTGTATTCTTCAAAAACAGTACAATGGGCATGTAGTGAGAAGAGGCAGGTGATGCAACCAGAGCACTACACTGCTTGAGTCGCATCCCTCATTCCTCACAGTGCCCAGAAGACAAAGTTATGTGTAGAAGTTTTGTTTTGTAGAGAGTAAAGTTTAGAACCTCTATATCTCTACTGGAGACATACAAAGTCATAAAACATGAACAGAACTTCTTAATATTACCCGGTCTACTGAAAACAAATGCTTTTATTGATGTCTGTGCTTCTGCTGGAGATATTCTGCTCATATTCTGTGGCAGTGACAGGAAGTCAGAGGAAATTTCCCCACAGGAAACATAGACAGCAATAAAAATCTGGAGGTGATTACCCTTCTTACCACAAGACAGACAAAGAGTGGTCTACTGCCTACCTCCAATGCAGTTCCATGGAACACTGGTGCTCAACCAAGGCTTCCACCAGCCCTCTGTCATAAACGGTGAAAATAAGTGTTTGTGCATGGTTCTGGATCCAGTAAAATTTTCTTTTATTTAATCAAGGCATAAAACCCAGACATAACAACATAACAATGCCACTTGGCGGGATTGTAGTGTCAGGGTCTGTGCCTTTATTCAGGGCTGTCCCAAAGAATCTGCTGATGTTCTTTGGGTGCTGGAAAGGAATGGTCCTACTGACATCGCCGGTTGCCAGGAGCTCAGCAGGATGCAAGCCAGAGCATCCCACTCAGCTACTGGCAACTGGTGGCATCAGTGAGCTGGGCAGGAAACCACACATAGCATCACAGGTTGCTAGGACCTGGAAAACTGTGGCCACCCCCCCACCACCTGGCCACCCCCCAGTGACATGCCTCATTATAGGGACAGCCCCACCTTCATTAAATAAAGAAGATTTTTACTGGCTCTGAAATCATGTGCAAACACTTTTTTCCACTGCTTACTCTTCCTTGCCTGTACTTTTGCTGGAGTTATCCTGCTCACTTTCTGTGGCAGTGACCACACAGGAAGTGAAGGGAAACTGCTCCACAGGGGACACAGACCATAATAAATACCCAATAGGGATCGTTGCACTTCCCCTCCATAGCCGCACATGCACATGGGCTGAAGCTCAATTGGTCATTCCGTTCTGGTAACACATAAATGGGTTCTGTTCCATAGGTGGATGGGGGCGTGCCAGGATGTGACCATATGAGCTCATTTAAAGTAGGGAACCTCTTGAAACCATTAAAGAAAGCTAGTTTTCTATTCTATTTCTCACAGAGTAGCGCTTTCTGTGTGACATCAATATTCACTTGTAGGTCAGCAGCAACAAGGTAATTTATGTACCGTGAACTTGCAGAAATTGTAAAACGTTAATTGAGATCAGACAGCAACATGTTCATAAACATCTGTAAAAATTCTACTTGGCACCCCAACTGCTCTGCTCTCCCTGGGCAGGAAGGGCTTGTGGGTCATCTTTCCCAATGCTACTTCCATTAAACACCACACACAGCAGGGAGGTGGCAGACTGTAATCCAGCACTGTTAGAGAGTTTGACTGAATTATGATACCAAATAGGGGTCATAGTTTTCCTGCTTTCCCACTAAGTAGAATTCTGCGGAATTTTCACAAAACCATTTTATACAGATGGAGAAACTTACAATGTAAATAGACATTATAAAGCATAGTCATGTCTGTAATGCATATGTTCTTCATCCTGGTAAAACCATTTATACATCTTTTGTGGATTTATTGTTTTATTTTTTATTTTTTGTTCTGTTTCCCTTCAATCTAAACCTTGCACAATAATTATTGCACCTGTTAATAGTGTATTGTTGTGGATTTAGGCTATTGAATGTTGTTGCATAGCAGAAATTATTCAGATAAAATCAGTGCAAGGTTAAATAGCATGGAGGATACAATGACCAACATTATGCTGACATGTACCTGTTAAAGTGACTGTAAACTCAGGAGTTAAATCTTAAAAATACATTTAAGTACCTTCACTATAACAAAAATGTATCTTATTTGTGTATCACTCGGCTGTAGATCCTCCAATCATCTCTGAATTGGTGCTGACACTGTCCTTCCTTCTGGAGGGTGGCTACTTTTGTTCCCAATGGTCCCTGTGTGTGTTGTAAAGTAGTCACCACTGTAAGCTCGCTCCTGTGATGGACTACAATCTCAATACAAATTAGTAAACTAAACCTGACATTGTAGTCCATCAAAGGAGCGAGCTTAGAGTGGTGACTACTTTACAACACACACAGGAGTGGGCAAGGATACCTACACCGAGACTAGTGGGCAATCTGGCAAATAAAGATTGTGGTTACCCAATTAGTTTTACAAGGGGCTGAAGGGGCTGATGAGAATAGATTGAAAAATGGTTA
>NW_017306270.1:2377761-2390224 GCF_000935625.1 Nanorana parkeri | reverse complement strand
GATTTCTACCTTTTATCAATAGTATTCATGAAGTATTTCCTCAAAACTTTAAACAATGGATTTTATGGCTTCTAAGCGTGATATTGTTACATGTTCACAGTGCAATGATTGGTGAATCAGTTACCAAATATATAAAACATGTTCACCGCAAAAATTAAACTTCACAGTCACCAGATCAAAAACGTTTACTGATATTCCCTGGCATCTGTTTGTGCATGGGAAAGTGGTGGTTGCTGTACTATAATTCTATTTACAACCAGGCAATTGTGACTTTTACTGTCCATTTGCTAGATCTCGGGGAATGCCTAAAATAATTTTCCAGTCTACAGCTCACGGTACATTCGTGTGATCAGAGATCTGTAGATATAATAATAATAAATTAATAATGCAATGTACCTCCTATGTGTGAAACCTGTGCTTAATTTTTGATCCTCCTTGGGTGAATTAGTTTCTTCACACCCTTCTTCTTGATGCTGGTGTAAAGTGAAATAGTGCTTTCTGGAACTGGTGGTCAGACCTTCCATTAATATCTTTTAAAAAGTTCCCCTTCACACTGGTGGGCAGCAAGAATTGCCTCCTTACAGTGGGAGGAAGAATGTAAATCATATTGGTTTTCAGTGGGAACAATATATTGGCATACTCATCCCAATCTGCCATCTTGCACTGGTGATATTGGGTGCCAGAACTCTAAACGCAGTTGTCAGGCTGATATCACAGGTAGCCTTCGGTTGTACTGTAAATGGCAGCATTGAGTGCTGAGGCTATGGCTCACTCATTGAGATTAATGGGGCCGCGCGGCAATCGCTGTGTGCAATTGTGCGCGTTCCAGGTGGCTCTAGTCTGCACCAGCCCTGAAACACTACTGCCAAGATTGTAGTAGATTTGAATGTCCTGTGTGAATGCAGACAGAGGTGGAACCCCTCTGGACCTCACTTAGAACCCTGGTTGAGGATAAGCAATAAACCATAATACCCAGCGATAAGCCAGAATACTAATATTAAAAAAAATTTAAGGTTTTGAATCTCCAGGCTGTAACAAAATGATGTAATTTCTATTTACATGCTAAAGGTTATTATTTACCGTAAAATTTAAATTAGTTATTTAAAATGTCAACAAATATCATGTTAAAATAAAAATCAGAAATCTAAAAAAGCAGATTGAATGCAAAATAGGTGAGATAAAAAGAAATAGGGAAGAAAACCCAAATTAAAATGTAATAAACAGGTTTATATTGAGATTAATTGGACCTGATATAAATAATAGATATGTGGTTTTATAATAAGTGGTTTTATATGTTTGTAAGCCATACATGATTAGATGTATATCTCTAGTCATTATATTTAGAAGATAAAGGACAAAAGTCTATTTCCATGGAAAAAATCGTATGCTATTTACAATAAGCTGCACATAGGCACAGATTTACAGTACCTACATCTGAAAATGCTAGTTGCCCTGCCTGCTGACCCCTTGGCTTTAGTTTTTTTCGGGGTTGCGAACCTGAAACAAGATATATCAGAAAAGGCAGAGAATGGCCAGAGCTCTTTATCTACATACTTGTTCCATCCAGTGGCAGAGCAAGGAGTCACTGACCTGGGTCATCATAGCATATCATTAAAACTTGAAAAAAGTGAAAACTTTATATGAAGTAGTTTGTTCCAATCCAGTCAAGTAGAAAAAGTATTTTAAAAGCAATATATGGGAGAGCACTTCTAACCATCGGCGTCTTGATACAAATAAAGAAAGAGGTCTGTATGTGGTCTCTTTCACCTTGTACGATGATGGTTATACACTTACGTGTGCCAACCCATGGAACTGTTGGTTGTTGAATGCGGTTTGACATGTATAGAGATAACGGATATGAAAGGTGTATACTTTATTTGCCAGTTAATGTAAAACTTTGGTTTCTGATAAAGGAACAGAGCTCTCTAAAGCACATCTACATGTCCTACTTGCATCATAACTAACCTTCGGCTGCATGCCCAGGATCATTCAAGGTTGTTGTCTGACCATTAATAACAAGCAATTCGGGTGGACCATATGGCAGGAGAGAACTATAGCCCTACTACATGCTTACTAGCGGTTTTACACGTAGGAGCATAACATCCATCATAAAAAAGGGGGGACCACATTCCTACCTCATGCAGATGATTACTCTTGGAAGCACTCTCCCAATAGTGCCTCCTAATATTTATTTTAAGATACTTTTTAGACTAATGAAGCACTGTCCTAAAGATAAGCAAAATAAATAGGTAATACTCCTAAAATGTGTAAGTGATACGTGTAGTATCTGGAGCTTCACTGCTCCAGAGGGTCATATAGATGGCCATATGTAACTACATGGGAAAGCAGGCCCATAGAGATCTGTTATATGTTTCCATGTGTCCCAATTACATTTTGTGTAGATGTCCCTATTGCATTTCTGGCTCCAATAACATTTTAAACACAATAGTAAAAGGGGTCCCCAGCACACTTTTAAGCTAGCCAGCAAGAAAAACCCTATTTTAACTACTCAGGTCAAAAACAGAGGTTTTAGTTAAATACATTTGCCACACTGCCATGTCAAGGCACCTCTGATAAATGAGGTCCGCAACTCTAAACTATTTGAGATACCAACTATGGGACATGAGTAGCAATGCACAAACTGAGAGCAGGCCTCCCCGGAGGCAGCCCTATCCTCCCTAAATTTACAGCCATATATCAGAAGCCCAGAAATCAGTTTTACAGGGTGGCTGAAGATTTCCAAAGTGTGTCTGCACCAAATCCAAAAAAGCAACAATGGCAACCATTCTGATCTGTTTGAAACTAACAAAAAGGAGACAGGTGCACATGGGGTCTCCAGCTAACCTTTCTTTCACTTCTCCTTTCCCTTTTTGCTAGTTTCAAACAGTATAGAAGGGCTGCTTTTGTTAACTTTCTGGACACAAAAGTGATTAAATCAACCCTATTTTCTCATTCCAACTCTTTGAAAAAAGGGCATTGGTTGTTGTTGTAATACCAAAAAACATTTCCTATCAGGCATAAACCTCATAGGTTAATCTATATCATGCAAAAGATAGCCCTCAATTTATGGAGATACATAGGCAGAAATCATAGTTGCCATCAGTGGCGTAACTACAGCCATAGCAGGCCAGGCGGCTGTTATGGCGCCTATGGGTGGAAGGGGAAACCATTAGGTTGATGAGGCAAATTAAACCTAGAACATGTGAAGATACAGAACTCTATCATTATGGGGTTGGAGTGATTGCAGTTGACGACAACTCTAATCCCCTGTAAAATCTACAGTGTGGAGACGACTTCAGATGATCAAGTGCTGCTATTGCAATCTTGGCATCGTTACTCACAGCTCAGAGAGAGGTTGTCAGTGGGGCCCCCATCACATTTTTGCTATGATGTCCCGTGATCTGTAGTTACGGCCCTGGTTACCATTACTCTTTAATATTAAAACTTTAATTCGTAAATATTATTGAAACAAAATACACAGAAATAATCATTGAATTTCCAAATACACAGCTCAATCCCTGAAGTCAGACAACACCGACCCAACCAGTCAAATCCATCAGGTGCAGGCTCCAAACATACGTGCTGGCGTAACAAAATCCTGAAATTCCAACGTAGAGCCGCACATTTGAAAGTTCATAAAAGAATCAAATTCATTGAAAGGTCATATCATCCGAGTACACAGCAAACCTTCCACACCGATCCCATAGCCTCTCACGCGTCCCACCAGATAGAGACCTATGACCATAGATGTGCGACTCTATGTTAGAATTTCACCAAACACAGACACATATACATCTAAAATCATCTAAACAAAAACAACTCCAGCATGGTAGTATTTTTTCACATAATCATTATATAGTTCACATACAGTCAGGGCCGGATTTTCTCTCTCTGCTGCCCCAATGTCAGGTTCCTCAATGCACCCCACTGTATGCAGTAGGCATACAAGTGATCTCAGAGACATCGCCAAGATCACTTGTACAAAACAAGCGGCGGCTTCCCCACTGTACATTTAGCCTTGTTTGCCCAACGCAGGGCTAAATGTAGAAAACAACTACCTGGAACTGCATGTCCCGGGCATCGGGAGATAGGAATTCCACACCCCTGCTGCCCCTCTACTCCCTGCTGCCCTGAGCCCGAACCTCGGTTGGCGTTGTGGGAAATCTAGCCCTGCATGCAGTAACTGAATAGCTTAATATAGATATTTACTGACCCTAATTGTGTCCCAGGATTGATGTATATAAAGTTCAAAAAAATCTTTTGGTGCACCATCATATTATAGTAATAATGAATCAAATGATCATACGTTCCTCCCTTGCAGCAGGTCACACCTTGATCCTATTTAGCATCATGGGGGAGTCATTGTATCCTAAATGATCCAATAATGATCAGATCTCACCGCTGCTTAGTTCATATTCCCGGGAGGATGTTATGAGGGGTATTCACAAAAGAGTGAAGAGTTTGGAGAAGGCAGGAGGAGTGAACAATCTAGGACAACATAGATGGTTTGGAAAGTGAAAAGAATTGGAGAATGTTTCCAAATCAGCTATGTTGTCCTAGATTGTTCACTTCTCCTACCTTCTCCAAACTCTTCACCCTTTTGTGAATAACTCTGTGTGTCTTTATATTTAGAGATTATAATATGCCGTTTCATAATTTTTTCCACCTTACATCAACTCACAATAGCAGCGAAATGTTTTAGCAAACACACCTGATGGTATGCACATTCATTGCCTGGCCCCCCTTAATGTTTAATTTGTAGAACAATCAGGTTTTAAGTAAGGGAAAATACTATTATATTATTATAATATAGATATATATTTAAATACAAAATGCTATATGTTTAAACTTTGTTTACATCAATAGTAACCATTCATCATGTAAAAGCATCCCAGGGCACAGAGGGAAATTTTAGTCCAACTCTATCATAAAATCCATAAGCTTTCCCATACCGCCCTCTAGTGTTAGACAGTATGTTTGCACGTTGCTTTATAAAGTGGGAAGCGTAGAAGTAAAACCATGCTGATTATTTTCGATACTTTGTTTGAATCACTGGTGGTTTGGTCACTACGTCTGACATTAAAGAAACTGCTTAGTGATTTTTTAAAAATTATTTTAAACAAATATTTTTAAGAAGTGGACTGCCCAGGCAGCCTTGTCTGCTCATTGAACAGTACAGTTTAGTTGTAACATTAACAATGGCCTCCGAGATCAATTCTGAATTAAACATTTTCTTTTCTATTTCTCTATACCATCGCACATTTACTCTGTGTGTGTTAATAGCATAGCATAGCCCTTGCACAGATCTCTGACATATTTGCACAAATATACAGTGGGGTTGAGTTGCTAAAGTCTGTTCACTTTGCAAACTCAATATTCACTTATCTTAGCAAGTACAGTGAATCTGTGTTCACTTCAAACCACCGATCGGGTGCGAGGGAATTGTTTTTATTACTATTATTAAACAACAAACAGATCCTGTAAAATTGTATAGACACATTTTTTTAGTGGACCATTACCCCCTTTGATTAAAAATCACCTCGGCATACAGCTGTGCATGCTGGTGTGAAATCATCTTACAATCAATAGCTAAACAAACATAGTTTTATTTTACTTATAATTACTGTTTTTTCACTTCCTGGTAGGGTTGCCACCTGTTTAGAATTCACCCGGACAGTCCGGGTTTTGAATGCTGCGTCCTGGTTTCAGCTGCCATGAAACCCGCACACCACATTCAAAAGATGTCAGGCAGACAGGTGCAACCAAAATTAAGATAGGGGCTACTGCCCCCCACTGAAAATAGTCTTTACTGTGATATTTACATATTCATGGGTGGTGCTATTTACATTCGAATAAGCCGTGACTTGAAAAAATATCCATGCTTTGCTAGAGTGTCCGGTTTTCACTGGAAGAAAAGGTGGCAACCCTACTTCCTGGTTCTCTTGGGCATTCGTGATGTAATCTGTGCCCAAACGTTGCATCCTAGGAAGGTTACATAAGCAGAGCATTGCTGGGTGAATCTCATCTGTAATCTCTGGAGATCTCAGGGAAAGGCATTTTCCTCCCCTGAGATGATGGGCGTAGTCACATGTCCTAAATCACATGTGCCAGAGTTCCAGGAAGTAAAATTAGTTTTTTTTAAATCTGCCCTTAGTAAAAATGGCAACTGTCAGAAGAATGGGGAGGAAAAGAGAAATAAGATATGCAAAGAATACAAAGCCGGCAATTATCTACAAGTATCAGTTTGTAGATTGTCATTACTAAACATTTCTTAAAGTGTGTCTGTAGTCTTTTTCAAGATAAGGGTAAAGTCCTTCTTTAGTAATTCAATTAGGGCTATTTTTTTTAATCAAGGTAGCAAATCAAATGCCACAAACAGGAAAAAAAATTTGTGTTACTTTTCATAATAGCCATCAATCTATTTTTTCACACAAATAATAAAATCCAAAGGCACCGCAGTATTCTAGCCCCTTGCCCTGTGCTACCTCAAATAGTCCCTTTTTATATATTGAGACATTCATTTTTTTTATTGTTCTTGTTAAACTGAAAATTTAGGAAATACAATGCCAAATGATGCTAATTTTGTAAATGTCACCTTTAAATTAGATTTTTGTTATAGGATTAAATCATTAAAAAAATGAATTGATTGTGGATTGATTAAGTGATCTTTTCAACATTCTACCCTCCCCCCCCCCAATGCTGACCGAACCCAACTGCAGACATTCATGCCTGGTATGAGTGTATTTGCACCAATTACACCAATTACGATTGTACAAAAGATCACTGAAATCAATAAACATATAACAAATCTTTTTTATTTATTTGCATGTGTGATAAGCTCAATGGTTACATTTGAATTTGTACATTCTTTATTTTTATTAGGTTCTCTTTTGACTTTTTTTTTGCAGAAAAATTATGTTTTTCTTTTTTTCAACATCAAGTATCATTTTTTAAAGAATATATGAGATCCAATATGACTGAAATGTCTGTTTATGTATAAACGTCTGTTATACCCATAGCAACCCCATTCTCCCTTTCCTTTTCTAAACTCCCATCAGAGACATAAAGCTCAATTCACAAAGCTTTAACACAAGGATAACGCTCTTTTTTTTAATCATGTGACCGTAATTTTCAAACCTTATTGGTCTCAGCAGAAAATAAATGTCATTTTGTTTTGGAAAATGAGTATCCTTATCCTGCTCTACTATATCCTTGTGAATTGAGTCTATTGAGGTTGATTGACTAAAGTCGTGGACAATATTCACTCATAAAATTGTTTGCATATTCACTTCAATTATCCAATCATGTGATCAGTAAATTTTTGTCTACTTATTTCATGTGCACACGATTGGTTCGTTGAAGTGAATATTCACATTTCAAACATGAGGGCCAGTGCACACCTAGGCGACTCCTGACCGCGCAGCAATCGTTCATGTTTCAGCGTGAATTGCCGCACGGTCACAGTGTCGCCCAGCACAGACGGTCGCACTGTGGGTGCCATTATTTTCTAATGACACCCCAGTTGCGCCGGGCGGATTGCGCGGTTTTCCGCTGCGATTCTGCCCATGCAACCTGCTAAAACAGTCGTGTGTCGTGTATCGCAAAAAAAAGGGACATGGACCTTTTTTTCTGTGATTGCCGAGTGGATGTCACCCCATTGAAATCAATGGGGCCGCGCGGCAATCGCTGTCTGCATTGTGCAGGATCGCCGGATCCCGGATCACTCAGGGCAGCACCGGTCATAGGCTCAATTTACAAAGCTAACACTCTAGGATAAAGATATATAGATATTTTTAAGTGACAGTTATTTTTAGCTACAGTGAGTCCAAAATGTTTTGAAAATTACAGGCACATGGGTAAAAATCTGGAAGCAAAGGGGAATTTATCAAAACTGGAGTGGACAAAATCTGGAGCAGCTGTGCATGGCAACCAATCAGCTTCTCTCTTTTAATTTCAAAGCTTAACTGAGCAAACTGAAGAGAGAAGCTGATTGGTTACTTTTGGCAACTGCTTAATATTCTGTCTGCTCCAGTTTTGATAAATTCCCCACATAACCTTTTGTTAAGGGTTTGTGAATTCAGCCTATTGAAGGGGGAATCTTGTTGCCATGGGTTTCTTTTAAAACTGAACTCCAGGCAAAGAGATGAAAAACATTTATGGGGGCTGTTGTACCTGCCAAAGGATTTATATTTATATATCCAGTCCTGAGATTTTACACAACTCTGCCACACCACGCAGCCTTGTCTGATTTCATTTTGCTGTCGTTCAGTAACACTTGTTAGTCCTGTGCCACCACAGCCTGTGACTGGACACTGAAGGGAGATGATAAACTCATCTCTCTGTCACTCTGATCTCTCCTGCTATCAACATACTCTTTTCACTGCAGCACAACTGATTGGATTCATGCTCAGCTTCTTGATCCCCCTCTTTGAGCTGTACAAGGATTCCAAGTGGCTAAAAACCAAGCAAAATTCAGGTACTTACACTGCTTGCATTGTAAAAATAAATGTAATGATTCTCAATATTAATAATTACAGAGATTAATGGTAAATATTAATGATTTCTGCCTTCATTTCTGTTTATTATATCTGCCTGGAGTTCAGCTTTGAGTTTATTGTTATTTCTGAGGTGAAAAACTCCAACTTAACTGTATGACAACTATTGGAGGAGAATAACATGCTGTATCTATCTGTTGTAAATGTTATGTAATAAATTATATTTTAAGAAAGAAAAAGGGAAATTTTTTAAAATAAAACTTTTGTTTAGATGGGATATTTTATAGAGATGTTTTTTTTAAAAAAAAGTTGTTAATATTTTCTTTACACAAAAATAACCCTATTTTATTATGTGTGAGTGCGTGATTATTCTGAGCATAGAAAATAATTCATTTTAAAACTGTGATGTAACAAAATAAATAATAAAAAATAATAATTTTGCTGGATTTGTATTTCTTATTATTTCTTTCTTACAGCCCTTGTGCAGGATTAGAGTATACCTATGCAGCATGCAAATATTTAAACAAAACATGTAACCAGATAAAATATATATTTTTTATATTCCTTTTGCATCATAATCTTGAACCTCATCATTTTTATTGGAAAATATATATGTGTCTCATATTAGAAATGAATTGCGGCTATATAGGATCTCTGAAAGAAACAGATGTTTCCTATTTTTACTTTTAGGGTACTACATCCAAATTTATAGACTTATACAAGAACAATAATGTCTTGTCTGAATTTTTAGGTATCTCAAAATTAAGCTACACATATAAAAACATATAAATATTGTGGCAGTGTAAGCCAATGCCACGGTGGAGGATGGCGACCTTGGCACCCAGGACTCTCAGCCAAAGGGGCTGAGAGGGTCCAGAAAGTAAAGCAGGTTATAAGGAAGAACCTGGCTTTTCAGGTCTGTCCAGGTTTTCCTATTTTCAGCTGGGATCTGGAGCTCTGGAGATTTCGTAGAGCTCTGGGTGGGATGAGATCTCCAGTCCTGGGGCCAGGTGTTGCCATTGACCAGCCTGGGCTAATCAGGTGGCTGAGAGCAGCCTTATCAGGAAGCCCCACCTGTGAGTCAGGAGAGCTCCACCCTGGAGTCAGTGTTGGAGTTGTGTGTGTGCAGGGAGCACACAGACAAACTCGGGTGCGTGCTGGACGCACACGGAACAGCCAGGGGTGGCTGGGAGAGGTCAGGAAGGTCGGTGACCCCAGGGACCTGTCGGACAGACTGCTAAGAGAGAGCAGAGTGAGGGCTCACGAGGGGTGAGCAAGCGTGAGTTTCTTGAAGCTGTGGAAAGCTACCGAGCGAAGCTAAAAGACTGTTGTATGTTGCTGTTTCAAGCTATTTTGTGTTTGCCCTTTCAATAAACTGTGTTTCCTTGACCTACCTGGACTACAGTGGAGTGTCCTTGTTACAATATATAAATGACAATATTTTATTCAATTTCTTTAAATATATCCAGTATAACATTGGCTTAATGGACATATACTAAAAACATACATACAAAAATGTAGCCCCAGTCTCTCATATGTTTTCCTTGTCAACGCTTATTTTTTCTTTCGGTTTTTGGATGAACACAGTATATCATTAGCATCCTTCAGATATTATAGAACCATCCTTCATCATTGCCATAAACTAGGTTTTTTATTCGAGAAAATAACTCAACGCGTTTCACAGTGAATGCCGCTCCCTCAGGAGAGGGCTACAATACTTCTAAAGCAATACAAACATTTATTTCATTATGCAGAATAAAAATACTACATTTGCAATTCATAATATTGTTAAATGAATTACATACATTATGAGGGTCTATTCACAAAGCTAGCCAAAGGATCAGCTGTAACTCCGGCTGATCCTTCGGCTAGCTTCGGCCGCCTGAACCCTTCGGTTCAGTAGGACCGAAGGGCTGCTGTACAGGCTATTCACTACAGCCGGTACAGCTCCCGAAGGCAGCTGAGCTGAAGGCATATGCTTCGGCTCGACTGAGCCGAAGTGAAACCCGAAGTGGGGCGAAATGGCCGGCCGAAAGCCTCACAACTGACAGCTGGGCGGAGTCAGCAGGGATCTTATGGCTGGCTCTGACCAGTTGCACTGACAGATCAGCGTCCCCAGGTTACTTCCATGATGGACTACAATCTCAATACAAATTAGTAAACCAAACATGAGATTGTAGTCCATCACAGGAGTGAGCTTGGAGTGGTGACTACTTTACAACACACACAGGGACCATGGGGAACAAACGTAGCCCCCCCTCCAGAAGGAAGGACAGTGTCAGCACCAATTCAGAGATGATTTGAGAATCTACAGCCGAGTGATACACAAATAAGATACATTTTTGTTAATAGTCGAGGTACTTGAATATATTTTTAAGATTTAACCCCTGCGTTTAGTGTCACTTGAAGTGCCCAAAACATGGAGATCCCTATTCCTATACACATTGTAAAAAAACAGCCCACAAGAGGTTGTCATAAAACAATTTTAAAAGAAAAGGTCTGGATAGACCGCAGCAATACAACAAACACATCACAAAAATATTTTAAATTAACTTTCCCATCAATCAAGCATAGGGATGCCCTCATAACCCACTGCATCAGCTGTTTTTTTTACCCCCAAGAGATACAACCTAAGCAGACTTGAACACCACTCTCACTGATATGCAAATTTGTACTTTTTGTAAAAAATTTCAAAATATCAGTAGTTAAGCTCTAATTCCTACTCTAACCTTTCCCCTTGGCCACTCACTGCCCATCATAAATAAGAGACTTGTGATTGTTACCGGAAGGCTTGAGTTTGCCTTCTGTATGCTGTACATGAGGGAAGATTGTGGCACCCAACAGGTAAATAATTGGGTCTCAGGAAATAGACTGGTGCAGAGTTTTTGTTCACTGATTATGAACTAGTCAGTTGTTTAAAGGCGGAATATAAACATGAGCAAGGGAAAAGGTCGCTTTTAAAGCACAACTTCAGGTAGAAATTTTTGTTAACCCTGACACTGGGGCTAACCCCATGCCGCAAGGGTTAAGCACTCTTTTCTATCTATGCTCTTAGACAGGTTCCTTCCACCTCTCTCCACCTCCGCTGCAGCAGTCTAAGATCCTGTCATCACATTCAATACAGTGTATAGGACATGAGGACACTGAAGGACCTTCCATCAGCAGAGGAGGAGACAGACAGAGGAGACAACCTCCTCGTGTGATGAAATGTCACTCGGAATCCTTACTTCCTATACACTGTATTGGGGATGATGACTCAGGACCTTAGACTGCAGCAGCGGAAGGGGGGGGAGGGGGTGTCAAAGTGGATACGACTGCTCTAAGAGCAAGCCTGCTCAGAGGATTAGGTGAGTAACTTTGTTGTTTTTGAACCTAGACAAAAACAAACACTTAACTCTTGCAGTGCAGGGGTAGCCCCACTGCCGTGGTTAATCAAAATTTACCTGGAGTTCTGTTGCAATCTATACTTTTCTCTTAATCCTGTAGGCTTCTGTGCTTTTCAATCTAAAATTCCAGAACATTTTATCCTGTAACAATGCCATGGTTGGATCAGTTCCTTCTGGAATGAGCAAATGTTCACACATCTTCCATCTTAACTCACAAATATTCAATTTGCACATAAAACAGCACTTACCCGGAGGGAATTTTTTTTATCCTCCTTTGATGTAGACTCAGGATACGTTTGCAGATTCGTAATGTCTGGTGGATCGTAGATGTGGATAGCAAATATATGCTCAGTAAGACTTACTTTGACATTGCCTGGACTGTTTATAATACACTAACACAAATGTGCACCTATTTAAGTAAATATGTTAATGTAAAATAGCCTTTTAGTGGTATGCTGAATGAAACATTCTATGCTATGTCACCTTCTGATGATCAAGTAGAAGTGAAGATATGTTTAGGTGAAACAAAGCTCTATCAGTTAAAGGGTTATTCACAAAGCAGCCAAAGGCAGCCGAGTTAAA
>NW_017306270.1:2353945-2377744 GCF_000935625.1 Nanorana parkeri | reverse complement strand
CCCCCCCCCCCCCCCCCGAAGTAAAGTTCACTTCAGGCTTGTACACCTGAAACCAGTCGTACATCGGCTGGCTTCGGCCACTTCGGTGCAGAAAGACTTCGACTCAACCGATCCAACATCTGGATCGGCTGAGCCGAAGCTCCGGCAGCTCTATGCTATTCACATAGGGGCCGAATGGCAGTGAGTGAATAGCCGAATGACACCCAACGGCATTTGGCTCTGCTATTCTGCTCGGTACCTCCGTGGTACCGAGCAGAATAGAAAAACAGTGAAAAAAGTAGAAAAAAGTTTAAAAAAAATTGTAAAAATGTA
The DNA here is from genome assembly GCF_000935625.1 of Nanorana parkeri. Taxonomy (NCBI): domain Eukaryota; kingdom Metazoa; phylum Chordata; class Amphibia; order Anura; family Dicroglossidae; genus Nanorana; species Nanorana parkeri. The sequence goes on along the minus strand of NW_017306270.1, from coordinate 2,377,432 downwards.
AATTAATGATAAATATTTAAAAATAAAGATTTGTTTTTTTTAAAAACAATTAGGCGGAGCTAGCAGTGACAGCTAGCTCCGCCCAACTGTTTCCTATTGGCCGGGGCCTGCTTGAGTCTTCTAGCAGGTCCCGGCCAATGAATAACAACTCGGCCAATGAACAAATGGGCCAATGAATAACAACCCGGCCAATGAATAACAACCCGGCCAATGAATAACAACTCCACCCAGTTGTCATTGTATAATGACAGTTCAGTGTCCCCAGGTAGCCTGGGGATGCTGAACTGTCATTACAACTGGGCGGAGCCAGCCATGAGCTGTCCAACTTTGGGAGCTGTACAGGCTATAGCGAATAGCCTGTACAGCAGCCCTTCGGTTCAACTGAACCGAAGGGCTCCGGTGGCTGAAGCTAGCCGAAGGATCATGAAGCTATGGCTGATCCTTCGGCTAGCTTTGTGAATAATCCCCTTAGTGATAACAAACCATATAGCTCACTTTACACATTACTGTAGCAGTATATACGCCACGCCATTAGCAAGAGGCAATTAAATAATGCTCTTGATTCCAAATCGGAGGGGCAAGACACAGTAAAGCTCTGTTACATAGAGTGGACAGGAAACTTTGAATAGGTTACCTCTGAGTACCAACATATAATTCTATTACTGATTCTCTTGGTTTTTCCAAAAAATAAATCATTTTCTATAAAAATTAAAAAAAACATTCTGGATCTGATGCAATTGGATTCCATTACAGCCTTTTCAATGAACAAGACATGGTTGCCACTAAATAGCCCTGTGTAAAATAATGCTACATGCTAATAAAATAGCCAAACTTTCTAGTATTTTTGCAGCTGTAAAAGAATATTTATATTGAAGCAAAACTGGAACTTCCAAATGTTATTGTTTAATTTTTGAATTTACTTTTGTCTGCTGGTAAGCTTTTCCCACAGGATTTTATCGCTATTTTTGCATTTTTCAGGGAATTTTAGAATACCAAATGTTTTGAGTGAATATATTTGTCCAATTTATAAAGTGAAAATTGTAATTTTGACAAATACATTGTGCATATCTAATGCATTTTAAATTATTAATTTAAAAAAAATCTACGGTTGGTTAAGTTGGTTAAAATAGAGAAACTATCATGGTTTTTGTTCATTTTATTTTAATTCTATTTTAACTTGACAGGTTTTAAACAGCTATTTATAGCTGTTAATTATTGATATAAAATATAATATAATTATAAACATTTATTAAAGGGTGCACCCTTGACACTGGTTTTGTCTAAAGATCCTGTCTAATTAAATCTCCATAGACCGTGTGTGAACAGAGCAGGAAAAGATAGGTGATGGATAAGTTCCACTTTGCTGTTTGTTTAATTTACAGTGACACTAAACTCCCAAGTGAAATCTTAAAAATACATTCAAGTACCTCAACTATTAACAAGAATGTATCTTATTTGTGTATCACTCGACTGTAGATCCTCAAATCATCTCTGAATTGGTGCTGACACTGTCCTTCCTTCTGGAGGGTGGCTACTATCTGGGAGAGTACACATACTCACCCAAATGCTCTGATACTTACCCCTGATACAGGAACTTCCGGTCAGAGGAAGATTTCCTCTGACCCAGGGGGGTCTTTACTCGCCGTCTGGCTTTCTGATTGCCTGGGAAGTCGACTTCATGCTGATTGGCTGGGAAGCCACTTCCCAGCCAAACAGCATGGAGCCGGCCGACCATGGAGTTGGCTTCCCGGGAAATCAGGAAGCCGGGCGGCGTGTAATTATCCGCTGCCCAGCTTCCTGATTGCCCAGGATGCCGGCTCCATGCCAGCGGAAGCACCGGTATCAGTACTCAGTATCGGCGACTACCGACAGCAAAATATCGGTATTCGTACTGGATACCGAAAAACTGGTATCGGTGCATCCCTACTATGTAAAATTGAGAACATCTGACAAATATAAAATAGATTATCCTCATTTGGCTGCTGAAGTACTTTAAGTATGAAACATACAAAATATTTGGGCAGATTTGAGCAGAGAATCTTTACACCATACATTGTCTAAGCATTTACTTCAGTTTTCCATCCATCTAGAGTTAAAAATAAATATATAGGAGTTTGATTTTCACATAATTGGGTAACTGATGTGAATATTCAGACAATTTATTGTGTAAAAACTCTCAATTAATTTAATAAATCAGCCTCATTTGGTCAAATAAACTATCTGCTTCTGTGTACAAGGTTCAAGTTGCCATTTTGGTTGTCCTCAGTGTACTAAACTGGTAAAAGATAGATCTTTAAACTGAGCTCCGGTGGCTACCTGCAGGGCAATATAATTTATGCATTAAACTCTTTGATATGTGTAGAGTTTTTGTTTTACATTTGCCAAAAAAGATGGTTAAAAAAAAAGAAAAAGCCATGCTATTCTTTAATAACCATAGCGATGTCAGACTTTTTTGGTTTAGATGTACAAATTTATTTCACTTAATTTTGCCAGCTGGAAAAAGTTTTAATAACTGCATTTGCATGATATCATAGTGATAATACTGCCCACATACTAAATCTTCCAGTTATCAAACATACCATTATTGAGAGGTGAATCCGATAAATTCCAACAGACTTTTCACAAATAAACACCTTTGAATAACGATTGCTATCTTTTGAAACCATAAAATTTTCCTAAAATCTGTGCCAAAATCATAGGCAGTAAGGATGCAACACTTAGACACTCTCCAAATACAGACATTTGTGCATACTTCCAATGGAAGGATTGTGAGTCAACCTGTTTGCAATAATTATCTTTTGGTACCATGTGGTGCTTTGCAGATGAGTATAATATGCACTCATGCCATCGATTACTTAAAGCATATTTTTATCTCCAATGCAAAAATGTAATATACTGCAGCTAAGCAATTCTTACAATTGGCAGCCACATTAGTTTTCTTTTTTTTGGCCTTTTTTTCCTTTATTTTCACTTGGTGATAGGTTGAACCTGATAGACCTGTGTCTTTATTAAACCTCACCTACCATGTAACTATGATCCAGCCAGTAAGTCTGCTATTTCTTAACTTCCTGCAACAGACCAAGCTGTCCAGCAAAGTGGCAGATAGAGGGTTGGGACAAACCATTTTACACTGACAGGTGTGCTCACAAAGGTCAGATTTTATTCATTTATCACAAAAGGAAAACAACCAAACTTTTGCTGTAACTTCTTAAAAAGTGTAAGCCGGAGTTCAGATTTAATTTGTTAGTAAAGTCCATCTAAACCTGCTAGTGCATCTAACACTACCCTCCCCACAGGGTGACAATGCTGCTGTCCAAGGGTGACTCTATTGCACCTCTATAGAGTTGAGTTACCCTGAGACAGGACGTATGTTATTAGCCGGATCTCAAGGTGAAAATAGAGGAAATAAAGACTAAAAATTATAACTAATGCAGCCATCAAATCTATGGATTGGTAAATATACATTACATTTTTGTATTTTTGTTTAGATGCACTTTAAAGTGCACTGGTCCCCCTGCCTGTTAACAAATGTATCCTGCAGCTAGCTGGCTGCTGCGCTCACATCTATGACATGCCATGCCAAGCAAGCCATGCCCCGGCTTCCTCCACCGCTCTCCTGCTAAAAGCTTGACTAACATATGAAGAAGCCTAGTGCTCCTCTGCCCTTAGTACCCTCCCCCATGACCAAGGAGTTAACGGAATGATCCAATCTTCCTGGACCTGGCGGAAGCAACAAGCGACCACAGATAAGTGTGGAGGGGACAAGGGAACATTGAAAGGTACTGAGCGTTGTTTACCATAATGCAGAGCATTGGTCCCACATAGCTCTAGTCAGTGCCCAGTCACCTGACAATACCGCTATATACCTAACCATCTTGATTCAACCTGTGTTCTGTACTGTATTTGGAGAAAATGATTTTATAGGTTAGTCTAAAGTCGCATGTTTATCAGTAATTTTTGTAGTTTTTTCTTTCTGAGGGACAAGGGTGTAGCTGCTGGAGACTGATCTGTCCCTTGTGATCTTGTACTGGACAGGAAGTTCAGGGAAGACTAGGAGAGATAGTTGGAGCTGTTCAGAAAGATAATGGCTATAAGTGTTTGGGCAAAAATTTTAAATGCTTTTATGAGCAATGTAAATTTGTTTGATCTGGATTCATTATTGAAATAAAGATTGAGAGTTTAATACTACTTTAAGGTTTGTCAGGATATTGGAAGATGCGGATTTAAGTTTTGTGGGCCGACAGAAACAGGAAATTTAGTAACAAGACCAGTAAACAAAACTTCACAAGAGAAGAAAGACTGAACTTGCATGTTTGTTAAAAGGAACAAAAGATGGAAGACTCCAGCCGACTTATGGCAGAAAAACATCAGAATGCAGTGAAACAGCTTTCTGTCTCTGCCAAAGTTGACTGTCAGGTAAAAGAACAAGATCATATTGTACAGTCAGCCTAACCTAATCCTTTTAAATGGGAAGTTAAGAGGTGCATGCTTAGTGCAAATTGAGGTGAATATTAGTTCTGTGAGCTCCGTACCTGACCCAAGTTACCCGGCAATTTTGAGAACATCCAACCCCAACATAGTCACAGCTTCGACATCTACAAATTGGAGGAGTGACCAGAAACTGAAAACAAGCATCTTCCATACTGGCTCGCTACTCCTCCAGGACATTGCCAAAGATAGTCAGCAAATCCACTAGGCAGATATCTTCCAATATGATAAATTATCATGCCTCCAGTTCCACTCTCACCCGCTACAAACTTAGGAATGCCCAAGTTCTTTGCAGGCCCTGCTGAGGGACAAAAGGTGCAAATTTCACTTTTTGAACTTTTTGATAACATCCAGAAAATGTTTAGAACTCATCTGCAGTGGTTTCTGATTTAGTTTGCTTGCCAAAGAACTATGGAGTACAAAAAAATAACTTATTGCTGATAAAGAGCAGTTGGGTATTGCCTCTGACCCAAGTGTAATGGCAATATTTCCTGGATTTGCATGACTCATTTTACTTATATCCCGGAGTTACTTTTTATATAAAAGAGTTTATTTTTTTTAATTTTCACTGCTGGTGGAAGAAAATGTGGCCATGCTCTAATGTCATTTTTAGCAATGAACCTTAACATATGAAATCCAGGGAGAAGAAATGAATAATAAGATATACATCTGATGTTGCACAGAAATTGTAGTATTCACAGAGCCAGTTTAGAAAATGAACAGCTTCCAAGAGAAACATTGCAAGGCTGGCCATGTAAAATTGTGGTACAGAACTGTGGAGAAACTATTAAGAGCGTTGCCTCCATTTCCACCTTTGTATGCCAGCTGTATAAACACAACAAAGCACATACCAGTCGGACAATTCCTCTATTTCCTTAATGTAGACCTGGTCCCAGCATGTGTAGCCTTTGATGGAGAAGAGACAGTGTTGTCCTCTCTTCATAAGAAACCTCTTGAACAGGTGTGTTAAATATCTGTCTTGATGCACACAGTCAGACATCACTTGTCTTATAACAATACCCTATGGGGATGTAACTAGACCATCATAGTTTCTTCTATAAAAGAGCCTTGAGGAGTAAACTTGACCAAGCAGAACAAAATGGAAACAGAATAGCCATATATCTTTCCCCTGAAACTCAAAGAATGCTTTAACCATTTTGTCTGACCTCTGAACCCTGAGCTGTGTATTTAATTAGTGAAATTTACCATAAGGGAAACCATTATAATCTGGCAAATATCTTATGCATTCCTTTCCAGATACTGCATGCTCTGTTTTCTTTTATTTTCTTCTAGTTGTGAATTTTTGTTTGTTTTGTTTTAATGTAAAGTTAATCCGTGAATGGAATAGTCACTGCTCTTTGTGGTTGTGTAAACTGGACTAGCTCAATGGTTAAGGTTTCCGATCCCTAGAGCTATCCTCAGAGAATGTGTCCGAGTATGTATTGCCACCAAGTTGTCAGAGAAGCTATTAGGAATCCTGAAAGGGGCTCATACTAAAGCCATATTCCTGTATCAACTGTCAACTTTAATTACTCCGCAGACCTTAGCTCACAAACCAGGAACAAGTGCAGTTTTGGCAATCCCTGCTGAAATGCTGTAAGTGGGTAAGAGAGAGAAGCAAGGAGTACCAGGCGTTCATCCAGACAGACGGGTCATACGCTTCTTATTAACAGAGCTTCAGTGGATCCTGTGGCTGAAACTCTTCCTCGTGAGAAACCTTCATCAACCCTTTCCGTTCCTCAGATGATGCAAATGCATATGCCAGTTGCAAAAAAAAGAGAGACCATATCCATGATATCAGCAAAAGACATTTAAAATCCTACAGCGGCTTAGGAGAAAATGTACGTTCTGTAGAAAGCATATTCTGTAACTGCACAAAGTGTAATTAATTACTTTCAAATCCCATTAAATTTACAATAAAACTCACTCAAGGGAAACAGCCAAGCTGCTGAGTGACTCCAATTTCCAAGGAGAGAAAGAGAGGAAGGAGAAAGATACCGTTCTAGTGGAGTTAACCTCTAAGGCACTTATGCCAATTACAAGGCCTGCAGGCCAGAAACGGCCCGCCAGAAGATTATCTTAAGCCCGCCAGTCTCGAGCTGTGTACCAGCAAGCAGAGTTTTTTTTTACTAGCTAGTGCTAGTAGAGGGTAGTTTAGCCGACTGTCCTCTGAGGACCCCCCACCTCCCTCTGAGGACCCCACAACTCCCTCTGAGGACCCTGCACCTCCCTCTGAGGACACTGCACCTCCCTCTGAGGACCCCGCACCTCCCTCTGAGGACCCCGCAGCTCCCCCTAAGCACCACGGACCTCCCCCTGAGGACACCACACCTCCCTCTGAGGACACCCAGGGCCGGATTTCCAACAAGGCCAACCAAGGCCCAGGATCAGGGCAGCAGGGAGTAGAGGGGCAGTAGGGGTGTGGAATTCCTATCTCCCGATGCCCGGGACATGCAGTTCGCCGGGCGGGTAGTTGTTTTCTACATTCAGCCCTGCTTTGGGTAAGCAGGGATAAATGTACAGCGGGGAAGCCGCCACTTGTTTTGTACAAGTGATCTCAGCGATGTCTCCGAGATCACTTGTACGCAGCCCGCAGGTCTGCCATTCTCCATGGAGGGGTGTTTGGGGGTAGAGAGGCGCATTGAGGAATCGGGCCTTGGAGCAGCAGAGAGAGTAAATCTGGCCCTGACGACACCACACCTCCACGTTTTTCCTCACCACCTTCCTCGTGGGCTGCAGGTTTCTTCTCGCACTTATTTCCTGGGCCGCAGGTTACTCATCATCAGACTTTCCTCTACGCCTCTGCCTCTGGTCTCAGAAGCTCCTAGTAAGTCTTGCTGTGTGTATCTGGGACTGACTGGGTGTGAGGGCACTACAAGCCAGTCCCTGTCCATTTAATAGTGATAGTGGTAGGATCAACAGGTATTTGTGGGACTTTTTAGGGTGACTAAGAAAAAACCATAAGTTCATGTGCACTGATATTCGAATGCTGCAGAAACCTACATCTGTGAATGTGAATGTCTTTAGAAGCAAGCTAGTCAGTGAGAGAGTAATGCTGAGAATACAGACACCACCCAGTGCATTACCCTTCTCATGAAGCTTAGTGAGGTTCTCATATTTTGAGTAGAAGTGTCCTGATGACAAGTGCAGAGAACTGCTACAGAAGCCATCATGATCAGGGGCGGACTGGGCCGGGGGGCAGGGTGGCAATTGCCCCCGGGTCCACGATCGGCCCAGGGACGCGGGGAGAAGAAGTAAGGAGGAACCGGCGTGGGGGGACAGACAGGCCCGATCTCAGAAGCAAGTTGCTGGAAGACTGCTCAGGTAAGCCTGCACTTCCCTCCCCCCCACATGGTGCTCTATAATGTATTGCTGGGATTTGTATTCCTCTATAGCTGATGGTACATTGTGCTGTATATTATACATGGGAATACAAATCCCAGCAATACATTGTACGCTGTATGTATAATGTACTATTGTTGTACTCCTCTATAGCTGCTGATATTCTGCACTGCGCTGTATAGAGGACTACAAAAACCATCAATAATATATTATACAGCGCAATGCAGAATACCACCAGCTATGGAGGCCTACAACAAACCTCAGCAATAGTGCATTATACAGCGCAACGCAGAATACCGCCAGCGATAATGTTTTCCGCATTGCGCTGTATAATGTACTATTGCTGGGATTTGTAGTCCTCTATAGCCGGTGCCATTCTGCATTGATTGTTGTATAATTTTACACTTTCCATTTCACTATATTGCACACCACACTTTTTTTTTTTTCTCCCACCGCTCCAAGCTTGCTCCTGTGATGGACTACAATCTCAATACAAACTAGTAGTCCCATCACTGGAGCCATTTTTTAAAATCCTGATTAACCAGTTAATTGAACTTAATAATCGGCTAACTAATCCATATTGAAAATAATCATTAGCTGCAGCTCTAGATAAATGGTCACCCTACACCAGGGATCCCCCACTAACCACCAGGGGGCCCCCACTGGCCACAGTGGACCCCCCACTACCCACCTGGGAGCTACCACAGAGCCACCACTGATTATTAGGGAGCCCCCACAGATCCCGCACTGACCAGCAGAGAGCCCGCACTGACCACCTGACAGTCCGCATTGGCCACCTGAGAGCCTAATCAGGGAGCCACTTCTGCAGCACCCACACGCACCCTTGGAACTCTCTGGATCTGTTACATGGATGGCAAAAGTGGCAGACAGGGGCAGGGGGAAGAGGCAGAGCCGGAGGGGGGCCAAGTTGCTGCACCATGGGCCTCTGGGTTGTACTTGCCCCCTGGGCTAAAAGTTGCCAGTCAGCCCCTGATCATGATGCTAAGCTAATGTTATTTTGAGCCATCAAGTAGTGGTTAGGTGACTGTTCAACCACACAAAGCAGATTAGTTGCAGTGACTGGTCTATGTGAATGGAAAAAGCAGGTAAGAAAACGTGTATATCATAGGTAGTATCTCATCATGCTTGTATATAAGAAAGGAGAAACAAAGGATTCTTGTTGTGGCCAAGCATTACATTTTAAATATACATTTTTGACACATAGCCAGATGTCTGTGAAGGTTCTGTATGTTAGTAAAAAAAGATAAATCAAAGCAACTGGACTTGCCTTATTTTTCTTGACGTTTTGTTGGTCATCCACTAGCTTTCTCAATTCAGAAAGGAGAAAGCTAGTTGGGTGACCAGCAAAACGTCTTCAAGAAAAATACTGCAAGCCCAGTTGCTTTTATTTATTTATTTTTTTACAGATACACATGCCCAGAGTTCAGCTATAATGTCATACTGCGCAAAGTAACAGGTTTACTTTACAGGAGAGACCACAAGGAGCCAGTACTCTGCTGGACTGCTCTCTCCACTACTGCCACAGGGGCCACCATCAAACAGAGGTCAGGAGCAGCAGTGGATCGGTGGCAGAGAGGAGAGCAGACATGTTCAGGGTTATTCACAAAAGGGTGAAGAGTTTGGAGAAGGCAGGAGAAGTGAGCAATCTAAGACAACATAGCTGAACTGGAAAGTGAGCTGAATTGGAGAATTTTGCAAAATCAGCTATGTTGTCCTAGATTGTTCCCTTCTCCTCCCTTCTCCAAACTCTTCACCCTTTAGTGAATAACCCTCTTTGTTTTTGCATATAAAGGGAACATCTTACTTTGCCTATTATGGACAAAAGCTGGCCATATACTGTACGGACTCCTCCCCCCTTCCCCAAGTGGCTTCGTCGGCTAACGAAGGGAAGGGGGGAGGAGTCCGGTGACGACTTGTGCCGGTGAGTTTGCCCAAGAAACTTTCTACACGAGCGCCAGCCAAGGCATTGTCCTATACACATACAGCACAGCAATGAAGTAATAAAATGAACTAGGATCACACTAATCCAGCACGTTATTATTCTGAGTTGCCCCACTCAAGCGGCGGCCATATTGAGTGGGGCACTTGAGATTAATAACGTGCTGGATTAGTGTGATCCTAGTTCATTTTATTACTTCATTGCTGTGCTGTATGTGTATAGGACAATGTAGTTGGATTCCCAGTTGCTTTTATTTATTTATTTTTTTACAGATACACATGCCCAGAGTTCAGCTATAATGTCATACTGCGCAAAGTAACAGGTTTACTTTACAGGAGAGACCACAAGGAGCCAGTACTCTGCTGGACTGCTCTCTCCACTACTGCCACAGGGGCCACCATCAAACAGAGGTCAGGAGCAGCAGTGGATCGGTGGCAGAGAGGAGAGCAGACATGTTCAGGGTTATTCACAAAAGGGTGAAGAGTTTGGAGAAGGCAGGAGAAGTGAGCAATCTAAGACAACATAGCTGAACTGGAAAGTGAGCTGAATTGGAGAATTTTGCAAAATCAGCTATGTTGTCCTAGATTGTTCCCTTCTCCTCCCTTCTCCAAACTCTTCACCCTTTAGTGAATAACCCTCTTTGTTTTTGCATATAAAGGGAACATCTTACTTTGCCTATTATGGACAAAAGCTGGCCATATACTGTACGGACTCCTCCCCCCTTCCCCAAGTGGCTTCGTCGGCTAACGAAGGGAAGGGGGGAGGAGTCCGGTGACGACTTGTGCCGGTGAGTTTGCCCAAGAAACTTTCTACACGAGCGCCAGCCAAGGCATTGTCCTATACACATACAGCACAGCAATGAAGTAATAAAATGAACTAGGATCACACTAATCCAGCACGTTATTATTCTGAGTTGCCCCACTCAAGCGGCGGCCATATTGAGTGGGGCACTTGAGATTAATAACGTGCTGGATTAGTGTGATCCTAGTTCATTTTATTACTTCATTGCTGTGCTGTATGTGTATAGGACAATGTAGTTGGATCTGTATGTGCGTTATAATTAATCGAAATTAATCGATCAATCGATTTTATAAAAGTTCAATTAATCGAACACGAAAATTTTAATCATTACCAGCCCTATAAAAAATCTCACAAAATCTCATTACAAACATTCGATAATCCCATCAGAGACTTGACGAATGTCATTTGGTTTTAACATTAAATTATGTAAATGAATGCAGTTTCTTGAATAAAAAACATTCACTGTTAGAATTTTGTTCTTCCGAGACAAATTTTCCATCCTGCTCCTTTGATTTCCTTCATCACTGCGGTTGAAAATGATGGGCAATTTGACCCCATTATCTATTAGAAAATTGAGCGAATGTCCCGAAAACATTGGTATGCAAAAAGAAATTGCAGGTACTATTCTCTAACTGGCTGGCTATTCTTTAACCACTTCCAGGCCGCAATATGTCTATAGACGGCGGCCCGCAGAAGTGGTTAAAACAAGAACACGGCTGCTGCAGCAGCCGTGTTCTTGGTACCGTTTTTAACAGCAGACAATTGCTGTTAATGTACAAGCGATCCGGCGTCTGTACAGCCACCAGATCGTTTGTACCGTGCAGCGAACCTGCCGTGGCCGCCGTTGGCTTCTCCGGGCACCACTGTCCCCGTGTGGCATCCTGGAGTGGCTTGGCGGGTCTCCCTGCAATGATCGGAGAGATCACTGGACTTGGAAGTGATGTGTAGTACATCACTTCCGGTCTCACTTGTTACAGTCTCCAGCTCTTAGAGCCAGGAGATGAAGCTGGGGAAGCAGATCTCTGGCTTCTTCAGCTTCTTTGGGGTCTCTAGGTGACATTAGGGGTCTAAAAGACCCCTGATGTTTCCATAAAGAGGACCTGTCACACCCTATCTGCTATTACATAGGGTGCTTGTTAGCCCCCTATGTGATAGCAATAAGGGTAGTGTAAAAAAAAAGCGTTTAAAAATTATAAAAATGAAAGAAATATAAGAAAACTAAAAAAATGCAAAAAAAAAGAAAAAATTAAGTCACCCGCCCCCCTCGTGGACGCACACACACATGCAAAACACGCGTCGGTGCGCCTACATGCGAAAACGACAATTGCGCTACACATGTTACATATTGCCGCGAACGTCAGAGTGAGAGCAATAATTGTAGGGCCATCAATCACTGTTAGCACTAAACTGATGAGCGGTAAAAGCGCTTTAAAGTGTTCCCCATGGGAAATTTGGGGTATTGACTTTTTTTGCGGCTTCACGGGAGAACTCAATTTTAAGGTTTGACATGTTTGGTATCTGTTTACCCGACATGACCCCGTCTTTTATATTTTACCGAAAAATTGGGTATTATATTCTGTTTCTGCGCACTAAATTGTAATTTAGTTTATTTTTTCCTAAAAATACTGGTTTGATAAACATTTGTGCAAAGAATTGCCACTATCATTTTTTTATTCTACAGGGCCTCTGGTTTCAGAACATGTATCATTGTTTGGGTGTTTGAAGCTGTATATTTTATCATGTGTGCTCAAATAGTAAGAAAATTCCCCCTGGACAGCAAGTGGTTAAGATGCTGACTGCACTGTCTGACATAGTGGTCACTACAGAGAAAACTAGGCATAAAATAAGCATAACATTTATTTTCAGGTAAACTTCCTAGTTATAGTTTAAAATATGTCCTCACCGAATATTGTAACTATAAGAAGCTGGAAACATCCCATGCACACGCAGGCCAATCCACAGAAATCCACAGAAAACCACATAGGATGCTTCTTTTTTTTTTTTTTCTGTCTCATTTTTTAACTGTATTTTCTCTTTGTAAGAGCTTCTTACAGTTCAGAGGTCAAATAAAGAAAACAAATTGGGACTTGTTTCATTTACACACATCCCAAAGTGGCCTTTTCTTACAACCAATGACACACGCAGCACGCAGTAATTTATTATTCTCTTAACAAGCATGCACCGAGGATTCCTTCCACATGTGTGCAGCCGCTCAGGGGTCCTCAGACAACACTCTCATACAGGAAACACGTCTATCTAAAGAAGATTAACTGCAGACAGAAAGCACACATCCATCTTCTTGCCTTGCTGCTGCAATGTAACTGAAACTGATCAGGTGTGTAGAAAAAAGTGAAGTTAAAATTTACTGTAGGCATCCTACTGTACATGATCTCATGTTACTAATGAGGCTTTTCTGGAGGATAATGTTCCTTACTGAGCTTGTAACTTACTCTGACAAATGTTATAGTTGTTACTGAACACTATTCTAGGCTTGGGCACCTGTGGATCTCCAGCAGTTAAGGAGCTACCGGCAGGACCTGTATTGCAACTGGATTAACAGGGGTATGCAAACAATGGCATACATCACCTTTACATTAATTAGGCGTGACTGATATTATCAGAGGTTTTAATTTTGTATCCATAATGCCCCTTCAAAATTCCAGTTCCCAAAGTAAACCAGCCCATGGACATGAAGTGAAGGACAGATATTGTCTACATTTGCAAGCAGATGCCGACCGACCTCCTGCCTGCTCGCCTTTGAGCCGACCAATTTCATGGTGTGCTCTAAAGAGCTTTAAAGATTTGCTGCTTTGAAGGTGGCCAGAACATGCCTGATCATGGGTGGCATTGGGAGATCCTCTTCTCTCCAAATAAAACTCCACTGTTAAGGTGGAGTTAGAATTGTAACAAAAATTTCAGTAAATAGGCTCCTATGCTCTCCTCAACAACTAAGGCTTCAGGCCAACAGCTTTTCATTTTTTATCCATAATGCCCCTGCAGAATTCGGTTTCCCAAAGTAAACCAGCCTGTTGGACGTGAAGGCCAGGTATTATGTCTACAGTGGCAAGCAGATGCCATCTGACCTCCTGCCCACTTGCCTTTGAGCTTACAAATTTCATGGTGCGCTCTACAGAGCTTTCAAGATTTGCTGCTTTGAAGGTGGCCAGATCATGCCTGATCATGGATGGCATTGGGAGACCCTCATCTATCCAAAGAAAACTCCATTGTTAAGGTGGAGTTGGAATTGTAACAAAAATTTCAGTTTAAAGGCTCCCCCGTGCTCTCCTCAACAACTAGGGCTTCAGGCCAACAGCTTTAATTTTTTATCCAAAATGCCCCTGCAGAATTCCGTTTCCCAAAGTAAACCAGCCCGTGGACATAAAGGTCCACGGAAAGGCCAGGTTTTATGCCTGCGTTTGTAAGCAGATGCCGACCGACCTCCCGTCCGCTCACCTTTGAGCTGACCAATTTCCAATTTCCCAGAGCTTTCAAGATTTGATGTTTTGAAGGTGGCCAGATCATGCCTGACCATGGGTGGCATTGGGAGAGCCTCATCTTATCCAAAGAAAACTCCACTGTCAAAGTGGACTTGAAATTGTAACTAAAAGTTCAGTAAATAAAGCTCCCATGCTGTCCCCAACATCTTAGGTTTCAGGCCAACAGCTGAAGTTAGAGAAATAAATAGTTAAGTTGATAGAAACTGTGTTAATACCCTACATTTTCAGGACAATAAAGAGAAAACAGGTGCATGACTTTAACTAGGTTCATGACTTTAACTGGACTACTATAAAAAAAAATCAGACCTTTAGGTCAGAGGTTCCATTCCAGCAGACCTTTCATTCTATATATTTTTTTCTGCAGAGTGCAGTATCATATCTGCTCTGGTTCTTTAGACCTATATAGCTAATGTTCAGGCAGCCAATAGACTTTTGCCTACAAAACTAAAAGTTAAAATAATATTGACAAAAAAGCACTGCAGTTTTTCTTTAAGACCAAGATTCTAGACTGTATGAATATTGTTCCAGTAAATAATTATGATTATGAGCAATTGTTCCTTTAAAGTTTAGGTCACAAATTCTAAACTGCAAATTAAACTATATAGTCATTTTATTCCTATCCAATATAACAAGGAATTCATTATAATCTAAGGGGATGATTTATAGATCATTGATCCAGCCATGTGCTGGCTAAATGCTCTTCACACAGCATTCTCACCACTAGATGAAGCCAGGAAGCATAGAAAATGCCTATGCTCCTCGGCTCCATCTAGTGGTGACAATGCCATGCACAACGACATTTGTCCAACGTATGGCTGGACAGAAGATTTATAAATTATCCCCTAAGTGTAAGAGGTACGCCAGAGGGTACAATCTGGGGTTTTGGCTTCTGGTACTTGTTCCTCCACAGCTGTGTGTTTGTGCTTCACATTTCTGTTTCAAAAAAAAAGAAACATTTTCCATTTTATTATTCTAATTCTCAGTGAAAACAGATATCACTTTCTTTAAGAATTGCTCATTTTAGGCCCAGACGTTTTGTTTAAGAAATATAAAACTGATTGTGATAACAACGATAAAGTTTTAGACATTGACACTGTTGTGATCAGGACTGTTTACTTTGCGCAATTTTTCTGCAAAAAGCTAGTATTAATGTCATAAGTGTTTTTGTATCACAATCTTGCCAGCATTTCAATACCTTATGCAACCACAGAATATAGTCAAGACATTAAGGATGGACAGGACCAGCGGGGGCAGGGAAATCCACCTGTGGGTCTAGAGTATGTGGCTGAAAATTTAAGTAAAAAGTACCTAGTAGGGATCTTGTCTCATAGCGTCTACTAGCAACAAGGAAGCTGTATGATGTGTATGAGTCTGTACACATACAATACACTTTATACAGCTCTACCTCCTACTTGCTATGAATCAGCAGCAATGTGTAGTTAAGTGACCGGGGTACGTGGTATGTAGCAGGAGGACAGGGCCAGCAGTGTGTGTGGGAAGTGAATGGCTTGGCTATAATTGCCAGCTCTCTAGTCTGTTAATTACAAAGTCTGGCCCACCCATCTCTTTGAAGTCAATGAAAGCTGTCAGCACACTATGCCAAGGAAGCTTGCATGCACACACACCTGTCTGTCTGTCTGCCTACCGATAGTGCTGACTTTGCAATCGACCAGCTCTAATACATTTTTGATCCATAATAAGAAAATTGGTGGTTTTCAGAATCAGAAAAAAACTGGTATACAGATTGAAACACAAAGTGATCGAGGATTATTGAGGACTAACTTTATACATTGCAGGAGCCTGGATTGTAACATGTTTTGGTTGTATTAGGAATGTTTATTAGAGTAATCCTGTGGTAAACCCCTGTCATAAACTCCTGTGTGGACTGGGGTTGATCTGAGGTCTGAAGTGTGTAGACTGTGGCTGATCTGAGGACTTAACTGTGTAGACTGGGGCTGATCTGAGGACTTAACTGTGTGGACTGGGGCTGATCTGAGGACTTAACTGTGTGGATTGGGGCTGATCTGAGGTCTGAAGTGTGTGGACTGGGGCTGATCTGAGGACTTAACTGTGTAGACTGGGGCTGATCTGAGGACTTAACTGTGTAGACTGGGGCTGATCTGAGGTCTGAGGTGTGTGGACTGGGGCTGATCCGAGGTCTAAAGTGTGTGGACTGGGGCTGATCTGAGGACTTAACTGTGTAGACTGGGGCTGATCTGAGGTCTGAAGTGTGTGGACTGGGACTGATCTGAGGACTTAACTGTGTAGACTGGGGATGATTTGAGGTCTGAAGTGTGTGGACTGGGCTGATCTGAAGTCTGAAATGTGTGGATTGGGGCTGATCTGAGGTCTGAAGTGTGTGGATTGGGGTTGATCTGAGGTCTGAAGTGTGTGGATTGGGGCTGATCTGAGGTCTGAAGTGTGGGGACTGGGCTGATCTGAAGTCTGAAATGTATGGATTGCATTACAGAATATTTTGTGGGTACAAAGATGGTGCCAAACATTTGCAGTGTGTACTGTGAGTAGGCTTAGACTATTTACTCATGCCCCTCTAAACCATGCCCAATTTTACCATTGCACGCATCACACGCTGCCCAGTGTACTCTCCTTCTTCCTTTCCCCTTTAGGTCCCAGAGTCCCATTCCACCATTGATGAGCCTTGCTACATAGCTGGCCTCATCAGATCAATACAAAGTCAGGGTTTCGACCAGAGGTAGCAAACCTCCGGCCCTCCAGCTGTGGTGAAACTACAAATCCCATGATTCATCTCTCTTTGGGAGTCATGTCTGTGGCTGTGAGAATCTTGCAATGCCTCATGGGATTTGTAGTTCCTTCACAGCTGGAGGGTCGTAGGTTTGCTACCCCTGGTTTAGACCATAAAATGATATGTTTCATTCCCAATCAATTTCCAGCAGCAATTCTTTTGCATATGAGCAAGGCACACAAATCCTGGAGGGACCGTGAACGTTCAAATGAAGGGAAGCTATGAAAAACACTACACAAAAAAATACCAGCACCATATTCTGGATGTATCGAGGCCTGAATTAACCTATCATGCCATTTTGTAAAGTCTAGCATAGTGATAAGATGCTTTAATCACGTAGTCTTATGGCATTAATGGAGAGCATATGTAGGACTCCTATTTGATATCAGCAAGTAGAACACATATTAGTGATTTATAGTTTGCTAGATCTCTGCAATCAAATAGCTTGAACCACAATATTTTTATGACAGCCAGTTGTTTCCTATGAAACCATTATCTGAAGGGTAGAAAACTGGAAAAAGGGGATCTAATATGAGAACCAGACCGCCAGCCTAATCTGATTTTAGGATGCCAGTAAGCATACGTCTCTTCATGTGCCAGAACATATTATAAATTACTGTAAGTCCTGATGGGTATTATGTGAGTCTTATGCTTTGATGTGTCCTGCAAACCTTCTACGAGCAAAGGTGTTAAACAGTCTCAGTTACTAGTTCCCTCCTGGAAAACAAGAACAAATTCCACATTACCTTGGAGTATCATCACATTTGCACCCCAAACTAGATCTATTTCAAAACAGTTTGCTTGAATTATAATTTTTTTTGTTTCTGTCTCATATAACTCATCATTCAATGCCCTCTGAGAAACTGCCCCAATGGAATCACATGAAATCATTGCAGATGGAACTTATTAAAATTGCGTCCTGTGTAGTATCAAGAATATCACGTGTTAGAAAACGCATTTTACTTGACAGCGCCCTGAGAGAAACTTGCGCCTGCCAAGGGGGAACCATCTCTTAAAAAAAATTGAATTAAAATCTGGATAGAGATCAAAGGGTCATCATGCACCAGTAAAATGTACTTAGCTCTCCGTATACGCACATTACATCAATCCCACGCAATTCTTTAAGTAATATTTTGCAAATGGAAAATATTCTGAAAGCTGTTTAATGCCATAGGTGTACTGGCTTACGTATTAGGGAATGTGGAAATTCAGTTGTTAAAAAAATATCTGTAGCTGCTCACCTAATAAACAATCACAGTTCCTTATGTACGTGTAGCGCTCACCCCCAAAGGAGCCGCTGGATGCCCGGTT
Source organism: Nanorana parkeri (assembly GCF_000935625.1). NCBI lineage: Eukaryota > Metazoa > Chordata > Amphibia > Anura > Dicroglossidae > Nanorana > Nanorana parkeri. The sequence continues at coordinate 2,359,269 of NW_017306270.1, read as the reverse complement.
CATCTCTAGTCTGTCTAGGGTATGTTCTGCAGCTGCCCACCCATTAGCATTAACCGTTCATCTTCTAGTGCCCATAAACTGATGTCCACTCCAGTAGTAAAATGCTGAATAACCTTTTATTACACATCTTCACTGGGTATAGGGATTCTAGGTTTCCAGGAGTAACCAACAAGAGCTCCAGACTCACCAGACCTGGTTGGCATATGAGTGTAGATCCAATTGGGAGGCAGCGGACAGCAACTGAATTAGCAGCTAAGCAGGATGCATACAGATCCTCAAGCAGGAAAGACACCGACCATGCTCCTGAAGTCCACTTAGTTCCAGGGTACTTTAGGAGCCTGCATTGGTCCCGGTTCTCTTCCTCTATCAGCATCGCAGGCCTCTTCCATGTTGGAGGCCTCATGGAAACCTTTTCCCTCACACCAGCTCATGCCCACCCCAAGGCCTCAGGCCTAGCCTGGGTGGGGGGGCAGGCTGAGCAGGACCCAGCCCTATTCCATTTTTTACAGCAAAAAGTTTTCCTGGCACACTCACAAGCTAGCATGTAAAAAAAACTTTTCTCACACTAAGGTTAAAAACAGAGGTTTGGATACACGTCTGTTTTACTGTGCAAAGCCCATTCCGTGTGCACCTTGCTGTAAAGCTGGTGACGAATTGATGAGTGCGTTTGTCATCTGTTTTGCTATTCAATGGCTGGTCCCGGCTAGTCTGAGCACATGGCAAATCCCACCAGTATATGTACCCTATCCCAGCATGCACCACTGGCTGAGAGAGAAACTCAGTGATTGGCTGCTGTACTGTACATACACTACAGTGCCTATTATTGGCTGACCCACAATATGACAGAGTCACACTCGGCCCAGGGGGGTACAGTCAATGCTAGATACCTGGAATTAACCAAATAATTGCCACTATAAATCCAGCAAGGCTGACTACAGCCCTGGCTATCACTAAATGTCTAGTAGCCACATCACTGAAGGTGATGGGGGCTTCATACGTATTAACCTGCACAGTATTTTCACTAATGGCCAAACCTGCAACTTTAGCATTTGTGGTGTGTTCTAGCATTCCGAGGCACATCTTTGTCTTTAATCGTTTTGACTTTTGTCTTCAAAAAGGTCACCATTTTTATTTTAGCAAAAGTCTATTCTTGGTTGGGAACTCCTCTTTTTTTCAAAGACTTCTATAAAATATCCTTCCATATAAGACTATATAATATCCCTCCATGATCTAAGACCTGACGCTATGTGCCAGATATGGCAGGACTCCAGTGGACCTGATCCATCTATGCAATGTTAAATGACATATAACTCTTATTTTGACTCTTATGAAGGCAAAAAATCGCTCAAATAAGGAAGAATCTTTTTTTAAAAATGATAATCTTTTAACATGCTACTGGACCCTCCCTATAGTCTAAGGATAACAGGCTGCTATTGGTTAATATAATTCACATTTGTAGCAATGCCTACTGGTGCACAGTGGACTTTCTTTCAACCACAAGGTATAGCACAGATGGCAACAATTTACACAGTGCCCATTCACATCAATCCCTACAAGTATCTTACAATCGAAGGTCCCTAACTCACATGCATAGATGTTAAGGCTGATTTAGACAGGAACCAATTAACCTACCAGCATATCCTTGGAGTGTTGGAGGAAACCCACACAAGCACAGGGAGAACATACAAACTCCCTGCATATAATGATCTGACTGGGATTTAAATCGGGGGCCACTAATGCTGCAAAACAGAAGTGCTAACCATTAAGCAACTACTCCAGCCTTTCTCAACCAAAGTGCTGTGGGTGTCCTTCTGGCCTCCTCAGGGGTAACTTCAAATTTTCACAAAGTGTCATGCATTTCCAGCATGCAGGTATACTGGCCACCAGCACCATATAAATGAATGATGCTAATCCAGGGAGCGTGGGATCCATTCAGAAAAGGATGTATATTTGCCTCCTTCCAGGCCTGCTCCCAATCCTGCCCTTGGTCACACTGCTGCAGCTGTGGCTCCTGATGTGAAGAGGTCTCCTGATGTGAAGTGGGGGCTTGTAAAGGGAGGAACCTAGTGTGAGGGGGGGCTCTAATGTGAAATAAGGGGGCCCCTCATGGGAAAGGGCTCCTAATATAAAGGGGAAGGGGGACGCCTCTGATGTAAAGGAGGACTCTGATGTGATAGTGGGCTCCTGATTTTATGTTTTTGTGTTTTTGCATGGAAAAACCCCCCCATACTAGACACCTATCTGGGATAAAGGTCTGATACAGATTTTGGAGCGACCACATATCTTTTTTTACATTTATGTTTTTGACATTTTAGACTGAGCTACATTGAGTTTTTGCATACTTTTGACTGAAAAAAAGGTTGAGAAACGCTGGTCTAATCTGTGATACTCTGTGGTGCATGCAGCATTCTGGGCATCTGTCTGTTTTAACCAATATTCTTATAATAAAGAGTCCACCATATGGGAAAAATGGCATCAAGTATCTTTTACTTACCTGACACCATGAAACTGTTACAATTCCTACAATCGTCTTTATATTTTCTTTTATATTTTATATTAAATATACTGAAGTGCGCAAACTGTTGGCACTATATAAATCCTGTATAATATTAATATAATAGAACTGTAAAATGATAGAATAAATAGTGGGAATGAGAACCCAAAAGGGATGAGCACTCTGCTACACTCTGAGTTAGCTATGTTACTACACACTTATTTTAAATGATGCTAAAACAGTACATGGCAATCCATATAAATATTTTAATGGGTTTGGATAAGTTTCAGCAACAAGCAGGAAAAAACAAATTGTATGTCCTCACAGCCCCAAACAGACCACTGGGACTGTTAAGCAGCAATCATGTTCAGCTTTCCTTTTTCTTTTGATGAATATTATAATTTCTGGATCAGAGGCATATAATATCCTTTCGTAATAAGTTTGAATGTTCTTTGTTAAAAACAAATTATTGCAATACAACTTGTACTTTTTGTTTTCAGAGACTTTTTTTGTAATTTTCTCCAGAACATGTAGAATACACAGATATTATAACAGACATAATAACAGATAACACCATTCCAGTATGGTCACTAAAGTTAGATGGGGGTCGCCAGACAAAAAACTTAATTTACAGCTGAGTGAGATATCTGTGAATTGTCTTCCCTTTCAAAAAATATGCAATTTGCCTCAGCCAGCCATAGACACTCCTTCCAGAAAGGATAACTGGATCCCTGATGTCACGTTCTTCCATTGCAGTTAAGCAATACAGTTTGGTCAATGATCTGACCTGGCTTGTGATTGGGCATTGAAGCAGAAGCAGCTCACTGATGAGATCATGCTTTTGCTTTCTCCTGTCAGCAAACTCTCATTGTTAGAGTGACAGCGCTGTACAATGAAATAAGACCCAACTGGTTTACAGTGCTTCTCCCATTGTGGGCGGCTAATATAAAGACAACTTAAGATATAATTTATAAATGCAAAACTGGAAAAGTTAAAAGTGGGTCTGTTGAATATGTGCTTGGAATATCAGTTTTTAGCGGATATACTCTTTAAGTTTATCGTTGTAAAGCATGAATTTTTACCAGAAAAGACGGGTTTAATACAGATGGACATATGGGGCCTGTCATACTTTCTGCAGCGACTGGCTGTTTCTGCACTGCATCAATACTAGTCATCTCAAGGATGCATTGAAAGCAATTGGATGGGCTAAAAGGGCTTAAGTTCTGAGCTCTCATAAAAATTTTTTTCACATAATCTTAATGTACCTAAATATTTACAATTGTGCAAAAATAAATATATATATCTATAGATATATATCTATTTTTGTAATTATTATTTTTATTTATTTTTAAAGCAATTGTGCAGATTGAAAATCTGTAAAAATCTTTTAAGTGATACTTGAAAAAATGTTTTTTTAATTCAAATCCACAAGATCTTTAAATTATGAAGTGCTGCTGTGAGAAACCCAAAGTGACACATTATTAATCTCTATTTGCTGGATGTGGTTACAGAAATCAGACCATGTACAGAAAAGATTTTAAAAAAATCCTTCTAGAAAGCTTTCATTTTCATTCAAATTACTCTTTTTTGCTTTTATCCTAGTAAAGAGGCCAGCCAAAACGTTTCAGTTTTTGAGAAAATGATAAGGGTTGGATGCTCTCTATGACCCTATGGGGGAGATTTCTGTTTACCCATTGACAATGCATTAGCAATAAAAAAAAAATACTTGTTGAACAGGACAGGGAATGACTGGAGCCTCTGTCAATTGTTTATGGCTATATCCCTGCTGGAGAATTTCCTCTACACTCTGTAGTGGTGACAACATCATCACCAAGACTGGATTTGAGGGGAAATTTCCCAAACAGGGGCTGGGCTGAAAATATTAATAAACAAATTTAGCTGGAGATATACTATAAAGTCAGGGGTAACAACTTTCACATAAACCTCCAATTACCCACAATTCTTTATAGCGACACTGAGGTTTGCCTTTTAGCGTCAGGGTGGTTTTAGAAAGAGGAACTTAAAGTGACACTAAACTCAAAAGTTAAATCTTAAAAATGCATTCAAGTACTCTTACTATTATCAAAAATGTATCTTATTTGTGTATCACTCGGCTGTAGCTCCTCAAATCATTTCTATATTGGTGCTGACACTGTCCTTCTGGAGGGGGGGCTACTTTTGTTCCCCATGGTCCCCGTGTGTGTTTGAAAGCTGCCACCACTCCAACCTCGCTCCCATGATGGACTACAATCTCAATACAAATTAGCTAACTAAACATGAGATTGTAGTCCATCAGAGGAGTGAGCTTGGAGCGGTGACTACTTTACCCCTTGGTGATGTTGAATGTCATTTTAAATGTATGGCCCATACATAGGTAAATAAGAAGGATTTATAATACTATTCTGTATAACCCGTCATTCTTCTTCTTCTTCTCATCACACTTTAATTATGCAAGCATTAGTGACAGAATAAATTTAAAGAAATAAAAAAATAAAAAAATCTCTCACTCATAAAAAAACTAAACAAAATACAAGCCACACATGTAAACATAACCAAATAGAAAAAGTCTCACTTTACTTCTAATATAAATTGTCAGTGAATTGTGTGAAAAAATGTGAACTGTGACAGTTATAGCTGATCATTTGGCTCCATCTGCTGGCAAATATGTTCTACTTTTTTCTGTAGACTTAGCGTTCTCTGAAAAATTGTTTCAATATTTGTATTAATCTTTTTATGAAAGATGGAATGATATATTACAATTATTATATATAACAGCATAAACAGAGCTGCAAGAGTACATGTAAATATTCAGTGTAAATTTTGCATTAGA
>NW_017306270.1:2241026-2353808 GCF_000935625.1 Nanorana parkeri | reverse complement strand
TATTATTATTATTATTTATAATAATAATAATATTATTGTTGCTATTATTATTATTGTTATTTTTATAATATAGGATTGATATAGACAGTTTGCACAGTGATTTACAATAAAAAAGGAGGACAGTACAGAAACAATTAGAGACAGGAGGATTAGGAGGGCCCTGCTTATGAGAGCTTACAATCTACATCTATAAATGACTAGGGATACGTAGGTAGTATGTACAGTATAGTTTAGTTTGTGTATTCCACAACGTAATGGGAGAAGATTAACATCTGAGTATAGAACAAAAATAATAAATAAGATTTTATGTAGCAAGCAATGAGAACAGATAGAGATAGATGAAGAACAATAAAACAAGTTTTAAAGGTGAGGTGAGGAAATGTATCAGGGAAGTAGTAGGAGTCTGGAGAAAAGGTGTGATAAGATAGGGGAGGATGTAGGAGAGGGGTTGGGTGGGGGGTGGGGTACAAGACCTGGGGGAAGTGTTAGAAATGGGCATTGGGAAAAGGCAATGTGTAATAAGAAATCTGGGCATATATCTGGATGGTTAATAAGGACTTATTAAAGTCTTTTGGTAAATAATGATCTCTGTCATCAATGGGGGTTAGTAAAATGAAAATGATAATATTCTTCAGTTGACATTGTATTTTTCAACATTTACAACTTTATAAAAAAAAGTTTTACGAACCTTTTATTTCCTTATTTGAACACAATATGTATCTTTTAAATAAACATTTTATGCAGGGTACTTTCATTTTAGTTTATTTACAGAGCATGCTGGACTTCCTAAAATAGACCCCACCATGCATATTTTATAGCACCCAAGTACCTACCTATATTTTGTAATGTTGAACCTCATCTCTCATCTTATCGAGGTCTTCCAGTAGCATTTATCCTGTGCTGAGTTTAGTTCCATGCATACATTCGTATTATTAGCAGAAACTATGACCGAATTGTTAATTCCAATATCATTTATAAACAAGTTAAACTTCATTGGCCTCAATACAGTACCCTGGGGAACATCATTCACAATGAGTAGTGATGAATGAGTCGTTTATCACTACTCTTTAGACTTCCTGTAACCAATTTTCTATTCATGTACTGTACATACAATTTATGAAATATAGTATTGAATGCTTTAGCAAAATCCATATCATCTATATCCACAGGCCTACTTCTGTCTAAAATCCTACTCACTTCTTCATGTTAACAGGTTGGTCATACAAGCACAGTGTTCAAATTCTTGAATATTGTCCCTTACCTTTACCTCCAATACTTTACATACTATTGATGTTAGGCTGACTGGAATGTAATTTCCTAATATACATCTCAACCCTCTTATGAATATTGGTACCACATTTGCTCTATGCCAGTCAGTTGGTATTATTCCACTCCAGTAAGGTGTCTTTAAAAATTAGAAAAATGGCGGCTTCGCTATAACAGAGCTAACCTCCCTGAGGACTCGTGAGGGTAAACCGTTTGGTCCTGGTGATACGTTTACAGTCTGTAGATCCTCAAATCATCTCGGAGTTCTCATGAGTAATCTAATAATTCAAATAAAATTCAAATAAAAATACATATAAAGTAGCCACCACTCCAAGCTTACTACCATGATGGGCTATATATTCAATACAAATTAGTAAACTAAGCATGAGATTGTAGTCCATCAAAGGAGCGAGTTTGGAGTGGTGGCTACTTTACAACACACACAGCAACCATGGGCAATAAAAGTAGCCACCCTCCAGAAGGACGAACAGTGTCAGCACCAATTCAGAGATGATTGGAGGATCTACAGCCGAGTGATAAACAAATAATATACATTTCTGTTAATAGTTAAGGTACTTGAATGTATTTTTAAGATTTAACTCCTGTGTTTAGTGTCACTTATTAATGCTTGAAAATTATATGTAATTCAGTATGCTAACAAAAAACATTCCATCTGCATTTTTACGTTCTTGTATCTATATCCATTTGGCAGCTGAAATCCCTTCATCGAAAGATTAGGCATTTCCTATTGAGCTTTTCTTTCCTCAGTGTGAGCTTTACAAGAATCTGACAAAGGCGGAGCACAAAATACTCAAACGTCACTTTCCTCACCGACTTTCTTTTTCGAGACTTGCTTACTGAATGATTACATGCAGGGCTGTACTAGAAAAGGCTCTTATAACTATCTTACTACAGGAAAAAAAAAGATATACTGCTTTAAAATTTCAGGTTAATAACAAGGCAAACCTCAAAGTCCACTTCTCAGTCAGGGAACTGAGAAGAGAACGCTGCCTGTTTACAGCTGCACATGTGTGAAGATGACCGGTGTGGGCATGCAAAGTCTAATGCAAATCCGATATCTCGGCCTAAGAGCTTATTCCAATCCAGCGGGAAAGTTGAAACTGAAATATGACGATGTGATCATTGGAGGAGGTAACGATTTATTGTGGATTGCTTCTGTCAATAATTTTTAGACTGTTCTGTGTATTTACTATCCTACATGTGTGTCTCGATAGCTTGTGATTGTTTTTGCTTTTCTTGCCGAGAAAATGTACTATTGGGATCCTTTGCACTTAGTTGTCAGGATTACCATATCATAGCAAATGTGTATTGATAAATATGTATTTTTAATGTTAAAAAGCTGTATAAAGTGCAAACATTTATGATCTGTAATAATCCCTATAGCTTTTTTTTTTTCAATAGGCAGTCTCTTTCCTATTGTTTTATGTATTTTTACATATTTTACCATTATAGTTAGTACCTGTTTGTCCAGTCTTTATACATTGCTGAACAAGATGTTAGTACTACATAAATCAATAATGATAAAAGATAAAGGCTTGGAATATTAATTAAACTGTCGCTCAGGACGACTGAAGACCTTCTCTTGGGCTTCAGCTTCCCCAGAGTTGTCTTTCACAACTGATTTGGTATTTTTTTTCCTGTTTCCAATATATTTTAACAGAACTGTTTTGTATTCAACTATTTTTTTTTTTATTGACCTGACTGGGGAAATAGATTGTTTACGTCTACATCTACGCTAGAACTCTGATTTTTCTGACTGCTGCCTTGTTTGTAAGTAAGATTAACATCCTACGGTCAGTAAGCCTGTGGAGATACACTGATTATAGAAATCACACTGCTAGGTCTTACTTTCAGGGTAGGTCTTATTTTCGGGGAAACAGGGTAGAAGGAAGTCAAATGTTTGCAAAGTGCATAAGAAACACCACCATCATGTCGGTGGCAATGATTTAAAATGTTAAACTTTTTACAGCAGGTAAAATATCCTTATGTACAGTTTTCATCATTTTTTTCAAATGCCACATCAGTAGATTATATTTAATTTAAAGGACAACAGTTGGCGCCTTTTTTTTTACACTCGAATTCGCACAGCGGATCATGTGTACAAAGTCTAATGGGGTCACCAAGCAAAACAGTTTAATAGTACAAAACTTTTAATAATATTATTGGTTCACAAACTACAGCAGAACAGCCAACACGCTTGGGGGTTTCAAATACCTCCCTTTCTTTAGGGATTAAACATAATGGGTAATAATATGGAGCCAACGCTGGCACAAATCACCAAGAGTTTATCTTAAAGAAGAACTCCAGGCATGTACAAAATGAACCCTTACAGTGGATGGGGCTACCCCCACCCTGCGAGGTCTAGCTCCTAGTTTTGGTCTAGGATCTAAAATAAAAAAGATATACTCCTCTGATCCCTGGTCCAACCTGGCTGCTAGACTGGTTCCCGCAACCCTGTCTCCGGTGGTCACGTGAGGATGCCGGGGGGGGCATTTCACAGCTGGAGTAGAGGGAGAGAGAGGTGAGCGGTCACCTCTGCGGGGCCGAGGATTGGGTGAGGAAATGATATGCGGCACATGTGTTCAGCCATGGTGCAGTGCTTTGTGCCTGAGTTGCCAATTCCCAGACCCAAGAGCTGTCATGTGGGGTTGGGAAAGCTTGGACAAGCCTATGCAAGTCTGAGAAACTTGCACAGGCCTAAGCAGGCAAGGTAGGCCCATACAGTGAAGATCACTGGAATTGAGAGGAAGGTGAGTATTTAAAAAGGCAATCTGCACTCGAGGGGGTGGGGCCATTTATTAAACGACAAGTGAACTTGGATTTAATGGTAAGCCAAGCAGGCTTAGTTTTAGGTCCACCCCCTCATAAGGTTACGTAAAACCACCCCATGTCTGTAGCCAGCTTTACTAAAGAAGGTCTACAGTGTCTTTCAAAAGGTGACAGCCGTGTACTCACTCTCCAGACAGTACAACTTTCACTACAATTACTCTTACATCAATCCATATTGATTGCAATGTTTGCTCCAATTTAGGTTTATTGACCCTTCAATTTAAAAGTGATTTATTATTCTCAAACATTAACTGTATGGACAGCATGGGTTATGATAGGGTTATCTACGCCTCATCATACCTGCCATTTTTTTTATTGGCAAATAGATGACATTAGGTCACATTTAATTGTTTTGCAGTTTCTTCTTAATAGACATACTGTATATAAATTATGAATACTCAGATAGGAATTCTAGGAGCCTCCTAGTGTACTTTTTTTAGAAGATTGGTTGATCTTGGATCTTGTAGCCTATATCTGCACAGAACATATGCCTAGTATTTGCCTTACTAGCGCTGTCACAGCAGGGGTTTCATTGTACAAACATACTGGAGCCTGGGGGTAGCAGAGGCACATGGATATTACTTAGAACCAAGAATATTGTATCATTTGAGTTATGAATTATTCTCTTGTTACATCTGCATTCCAATTTCTAATATACTCCACGTTGACCAGTTTTATTATATTAGATAGCACTTTTTATTATATTGGTAGTGTACGGTATGTATGCATATTTTTGAATAAGATTAAAAGCTTCAGGAGAGTTATTGATTAATAATTATTTTGCTTGCAACATCACTTTTAGGACTGCACAACAATTCAGCGTAACAACATGACCTGTATTCAGGTGTTTTGCCTGATAAGGGGCCATGTTTTTAACTGAAGTCTGCAGTCACCACTGTGTTGTTGCAAATAAAAGATTTTAGGTGGAATTAATCACTGATTTTGTTTTATCTTTTGTATGGACTAACTCTTTATATATGAACTCGTTTTGTCTAGGAGGATAAGGAATAAGGTCAAATACTTACCCTATTCCTCGCTCACACGGCTTCCTTTGCTGCCTGGTTCCCAAAGCTTCTCTTCTTCACCACTCATCAAGTCATGGTCCTGCATTGTATTGCAAGGACGGACAGGGCCAGCCCACATACCAAGAGTGCCTGCTGCTGAGGGAGTAAGTAATAGGGCAAGTATCTCATCTTATTTATTACCCCCTAGACAAAACAAGCAATTAACCCTTACATTGTGGCCAGAGCATTTTGGGAGAAGAAAATGTTTTCTTTTATTATTCTACTTTTTTCTTTTCTTTTATTACAGGGCACAATGGTCTAGTAGCGGTAAGTTTAATTCTTAAGTACTTTTAATTTATCTTTTTAGCTCTTTCAGATATTTAGCTGCTGATGGTAAATCCCAACTCTGGGCTTCCATCCACAGCCTGGAGCCCCTTGCCTGCATTTTATACTTTATTTTATTTGTCTTTAGGCCAGTCACAGGATGCGTAAGGTCCTCTTCCACTTCTCGGGCGCTGGGTGATCCTCAAAGATGCAGAGAACAATGACGATTTCAGAGCTGCTCTCTGCATCATTAAACTGTGAGTGCATTGCACCATTCAGTACTCACAGCATGTCCAGGCATCATTCAACCCAGAAGACTTGTGGCAAAAAGGAATTACTGCAGGGGACAGCACAGAAGATGAGGTGAGTGTGGCAGACAGCTTTTGTTATGTTTTAAGCTGCTGAGTTCTAATTTCACAGAATGCTACCTTGAATATAAAGGTCACCCTATTTTGGTAAAAGGTTCCCGTGCCCCTTTGCTACTAATGCAATACCAGATGGCTATATGGTCCTCCTCTTTTAATTTCTTCTAACAGGCAATCCTATGTCAGTTCCTTAACAACATAGCTAGGCACTTGGAGGCTGTCAAAAGAGCAAATTGTTCTTTGGCCAATTGTTGGATTTCACGTATATAAAGTGACACTAAACTCCCCTAAAAAAAAAACCTTCAGCCAAACAAAGCTTCCTAAAAGTTCCCTATAAAGAGCTGCACTTCTGTTTTCTTGCTGTTTTGTGTGTTAATGTGAAATGGTTAGAGAACTCTATGAACTAGAATTGTAGCTATATTAAAGTAACATTCCGGAGTTAAATCTTCAAAATGCATTCAAGTACCTTAACTATTAACAAAAATGTATGTTATTTGTGTATCACTAGGCTGTAGATCCTCAAATCATCTCTGAATTGGTGCTGACAATGTCCTTCCATCTGGAGGGTGGCTCCCATGATAGACTACAATCTCATATATAGTTTACTAATTTGTATTGAGATTGTAGTCCATCACAGGAGTGATCTTGGAGTGGTGACTACTTTACAACACACACAGGGACCATGGGGAACAAAATTAGCCCCCCTCCAGAAGGAAGGACTGTGTAGGCACCAATTCAGAGATGATTTGAGGATCTACAGCCGAGTGATGCACAAAAAGTAAACATTTTGTTAATAGTTAAGGTATTTAAATGCATTTTTAGGATTTAACTCCTGAGGTTTAAGTCACTCTAAACACCAGAGTTCTTAACTGTTGGACAGAGCTACTGTATATTGATATGTTATGGCAATATAGGCAATTTTGACAATTCACATTCTTACAAATACTAGGGCATGGTTTGTTTTCACAGTTGTGTGTGAATTATTAAGCCCACATTGTAATGTCATCTTGTCATACCCATTCATATTTATATGCCGCCATATTGGCTGACTATTACAATCCTGCATTATTTTAAGCACAAAAGTACAGATATCCCTTACCTTCCAAATAAAGAAAAACCTTCATCAGTAGAAGAATCAATAGCTGCATTCACCTTCTCTATGTAAAAAAAAAAGGGCTATGCTGACTGACAAATGTAGGCACTTTATTAAAGCACAATTGATAATAAAGGGATCAACAGAAGGTGTCCTCCATAATCTATTGTCTTGGTTTTTGTAGGTTTTAAATTCTTCAGAGTGTCACGATCCAGCAAAGGGTACCGGACTGGATCACAGCTGCGGAACTGTTAGGGAGAGGGCCTATGGGAATGGATCAGTTTAGACGGTTCCCAAATACACCAAGTGTGAGAGGGAACTGTTCCACATCATGTATCCCAGGCCGTTAAGAAGCAGGGCGTAGTACCAGGGTGAATATGGGGTTTTGTCAGACTACCCGCGGGGCGTGATGGGACTGTAGTTCCCTAATGGTGGTGTAGTAGCAGAGTTCCACTTTAACTTAGCAATCTCTAACGTAGCAGTACAAGCTGTATCTATTTTACCAGCAGTATGTTATAAGACATCTTCAACATCAGCCACTGGACAATCCTATTAAGCAGTCCCAGCCTATAGTTATTTAAGGTGCAGTATCCCACAAGCAGGTGTAATAACTATGGTTAGCAGTACACGCAGTTCTCTTTAGCAGTATGTACTTTAAGCAGGCAGTATCCCACACGCAGATGCAATCACTATGGTTTAGCAGTATAATCAGTTCTCCTTAGCAGCAAGTTATTTAAGCAGGCAGTATCCCACAAGCAGATGAAATCACTTTGGTTTAGTAGTACAAGCAGTTCATATGCACATGTAATGTGACCCAGTACTTGCGGTTGGGCTGGTTGTGGAGAGGAGACCCTTTCGTCCTGCAGGGTTCAGAGGCTGGTTAGGAGGAGGCTGAGTGGTGGATTGGAGGATGCTGCGTGATTGGTTGGAGGAGGCTGAGTGTTGGAATGGATTGGACATCCACAGCAGAACGAGATATCCCGGGTCTGTAGGGTTCAGTGGTATGCGCAGAGACAACGCTCGACGTTCCACATTGACAGAACGCCGAGTGTGTGTCTCCGCAGCCATTATAAGGGAAAGCCGCGGTCAGGGGGCGTGACCCCGCGTGATGTCACGGCAGAGGCGACGCGGCGCTGAAGGGGGCGGAAGCGCCGGGCACGACCCTGACACAGAGCTTCATATCTGCTCAGTCTTCTGAGACAACAGATTTATAAAGATCTGGATCTGAAGATAAGGTTTGTCTCTGAAACCTGTCAGTTTCAGAAATATAGGAGCTGTCACTTCTTTTTGAAGGTGCAGGCTCCACGCTTGTCATTCTAAGTTAGCCATGCTCCTCTCTGGTTGAATTCTCATTCTCAATGGCAACAGTAAGGAACATAAGTAAGTATGACAGTCCAACAGTTTGCACCTTCAAAATCAGTTCAGCTTTCATATATCTACCTTGGCTTCTTCTTCCTTAAGAAGCAACGGGAGACCTTTGAAACTAGTGTGTTGAGCTTACAAAGGGTTGTGTTTCAAGGATAGCTGAGAGAGCCATGTAAATCAAAAAGTTATGTCTTTTTTACACAGAGTGTTCTGTCCTTGTATTAATTGAGTCACTGCTGTGAATTGAATCATGCTATGTAACCAGATTTTGCAATGCTGTAATAGCTCTGTTTTTAGGAATCAGCAACAGAGCTACATCATGAAATATCAAATGAGCTGATGCTTCCTGATGTTCTGTTATGGGTGAATTTGAGTGTAAATCATGTACTGAATGCTCTCAACTTCCAGTTCACAATTTAAATAATTTAGATATTTGATGCTCATAAGATCCAGCAGCCTTTTTATTGATCTGCAAACTGACTAAGATTTCTAAGTAAATGGGGAAAATGTAATACATGATGGGCCATATTTCATTGCATCTATTAATTATATGACGATGATGAGTACACTCATTAAATGATATGGCTTGTTTTGTGATAATTAATTGTTATTATATAACAACTTCTCTATATATTTTGTATTATGTATTTATGTACTTTCTTTTATTCATATTATTGTTTTCCAGAAACATGGGTTAAAAATGTATTTTCGAGATCCTCATTTATTTACTCCATTATTAGAAAGTGTGAAGGGACAGCCACCAAGGTCTCTACTTCTAGGGTCAGATATGGTAAAGAACCAGCAGCAGATTGCTCAGTTCTCTAAGAAAGATGCTGAGGTAAGTGGAGTATGTACTTATAGTGTATCATGGATTGTAAATAAAACATTTTTTTTATCACACAATGTAATTAGCAATTTGCATTCTCTATATGTTTTCCGGCTTGGCATCAGCTAGGATTTGATGAAAGCAAAGTTCCCTTTTTGGAAATGTTTAACCCAAAATTGCTCAACCAAAGCTTCCTGAATATATAGAAATGTGCTTTATATCTTTGGATGCAAACTACCACAATTTGATGAAAGCAAAGTTCCCTTTTTGGAAAATTTTAACCCAAAATTGCTCAACCAAAGCTTCTTTGAATATATAGAAATGTGCTTTATATCTTTGGATGCAAACTACCACAAGTTGTGTAAGATATGACTCATATTGGTTGCTTGAGTCTTTGTTTTGTTTCTTCCTCTATAGGCATACCCAAATATCTGAACTTCATGGATCGTTTGGTGTCAGCAATAGATCCTCTTCTTGATGCCCCACCAGTAGACACAGCAGTCATCACTCAGGGGTCGCTAGTGCTGAGAGTGAAGTCACTTAAAACTCTACAGCCTTTAATGAAAGCCGGTGTGTGCTACTATATACTTCTGTAGGAATGCTGTATATCAGAGGTAGCCAACCTCGGCGCTCCAGCTGTTGAAACTCTACAAGTCCCGTAATGTATTGCAAGACTCTGACAGGCACAGCCATGACTCCAAGAGACAGAAGCATTGTGGGAATATGTAGTTTTAACACAGCTGGAGTGCCAAAGTTGCCTACTCCGGCCATATATTATTATGTTTTACTTTTTTAAATGACAGTTGACTGAAGATGTGAAAAATGATTCCTGATGTGATTTTTATGCGACCTATTGATTTTTTAGACTAATAGCAGTTAGCATATCATCAAGAAAGCTTTTCAGAGGTAATATACTAAATGAATACAGATGTATTGGTAACCTTGACACTAGACATGTGCACTGCCAAAAAATTCGTTTCGTTTCGTTTGAAATTCGGATTTGTGTTATTTCGTTTTTCGGGATTCGGGTGTGAAAGTCAATTCGGATTCGGAATTCGGATTCGGATGAAATTCGGTAGCGTTAGTACGAACGTTCGTTTCGTTTTCTGTTCTTATTCGTTTCTTATTCGTTTCTTATTCGTTTCGTTCGTTTGCAGCAAAAGTGACATTTGCGGGGGAAAAAATATTTTTCTCCTTCTCTAATGTCACTTTGCTCCAACGAACGAAATGAATAAGAAACGAATAAGAAACGAATAAGAACAGAAAACGAAACGAACGTTCGTGCGAACGCTACCGAATTTCGGAAATGGAAATTCGGATTCGTTTGCATTCGTTATGTCTGTAATTCGGAATTCGGATACATCCGAATGTCCGAATTTACGAAAATTCGTCCGAATTTCGATTCGGAACGAAACGAATCGCACATGTCTACTTGACACTTCTTATACTGTCTTAACAGGAATTACACTGGGGAGTCAGTTTCCTAAATATTACAAAGTTCTTACTGGTCCTATATCCAATATAATAAAATGTTGTTGTTGTACCATTTTGCAAATATCTTTGTTTGTAGGAAGGTCACTTTTGTCACTGCACTATGAAAGCAAATTGATCTCTGCTATGACCACATAAAATAAGGTGAGGTGTGGAGCTGTTCCCAAAATGAGGCAGCCTGAGGGGGTTACCTGAGGCAGCATCTCATTGGGGGACGTCTGGGTAGTGGGTGGTGCAGCAGGGGGTGGCCACAGCATCCCAGGTTGCTAAGAGCTCTTAGCAACCTGTGATGCTCTGTGTGGCTTTCCACCCAGCTCACAGATATCACTGGTTGCAAGGAGTTAAATGGGGTGCTCTGGGTTGCGTCTCACCCCCCAATTCAAGCAAAACAAATGACAAACGCACTCAACAATTTGTCACCAGCTATACAGTAAGGTGCACACGAAATGGGCTTTAAACAGTAAAACAGTAGAAAGGTATCATGGCACACTCACAAACCAGCATGTAAAAAAACTTGTCTCACCACTAAGGTTAATAACAGAGGTTTGGATACACGTCTTCTGCAGAAAATGTGAAAGCCGCAACAGCCGCGCCAAGGCACCTCTTATAGTGTGGTCCTACCTCTAAACTATGAGAGTCTCCATCTTGTAGCAGATGGGGGCAGAAGATTTCAAATTGGGTGCAGGTTTGTCAGGAGGAAGCCCAACCTCCCTTAAAGGCACAGGAACACACAAGGGATCCCACACATCCCAATGGCAGCTGAGAACCCCCATGCGTCACTGCATCAAATCAGTCAAGCAAAACAAATGACAAACGCACTCAACAATTTGTCACCAGTTATACAGTAAGGTGCACACGAAATGGGCTTTAAACAGTAAAACAGTAGAAAGGTATCATGGCACACTCACAAGCCAGCATGTAAAGAAACTTGTCTCACCACTAAGGTTAATAACAGAGGTTTGGATACACATCTTCTGCAGAAAATGTGAAAGCCGCACAGCCACGCCAAGGCACCTCTTAAAGTGCGGTCCTAACTCTAAACTATGAGAGTCTCCATCTTGTAGCACATGGGGGCAGAAGATTTCAAATTGGGTGCAGGTTTGTCAGGAGGAAGCCCAACCTCCCTTAAAGGCACAGGAACACACAAGGGATCACCCCCAATTCCTCCCCCCTCCCTTTTGCATGCGGAGGCATCCCACTGACAGCAAATGAGGGGAAATATTTCTAATGGGATCATGGAACTGATAATGTAACTCTTTTATATTAAATATTTTTCAGATACTCTGTAGCTTTTATCAACTGGAGAACAACTGGGTTCTTCATTCACTTAAAAGGGACATGGTCACTCAGCCATGACAGGCAGTGACTTCATCACCCAACTTACCAGGCTGAGCTCCTGGAGACGGGATGTAGAGAAGGAGTATGAATGGGTGAGTATACTCTGTTTGGGGGAAGGTGTTGGGTTTTCAGCAGGCATGGTAACTGTGCCCTAAATTTTTATACCACTACAAAGAAAGAACAAAAAGGTGGCATGCAACCTCAAAGACACTGACTTACCTGGACATTAGGTAACACTAGACACCCAAACATATCTACAAACACCAATCAGCCATAACATTATGACCACTGAGAGGGGAACTGAATATCATTGATTATCTGGTTACAATGGCACCTGGAAGTGGGTGGTATATATTAGGCAGCAAGTGAACATTTTGTCCCTGAAGTTGATGTGTTGAAAGCAGAAAAACATGGGCAAGTGTAAGGATTTAAGCGACTTTGACAAGGGCCAAATTGTGATGGCCAGACGACTGGGTCAGAGCAACTCCAAAACTACAGCCCTTGTGGGATGTTCCCAGTCTGCAGTGGTCAGGACCTACCAAAAGTGGTCCAAGGAAGGAAAACCAGTGAACTGGTGGCAGGGTCATGGGCGGCCAAGGCCTGGTGCAGTTTGCAATGAGTATTGTGGTGTCTAGAGGAGCACAGCATCTATTATCTGATATTAATGGGCACTTGGTGATTTTGAATGGATTTTTAAAATGTCTGAGCAAAAGCCTCGTACATGGGTAAATAAGGGGGATCTACAATCTTCTTCTGTGTAACCCGTCCATCTTCTTCACACTTTAAAGCATTAGTGATAGAAAAAAAATATACAAAACAAAAGAAAAAAAATCTCGCAGTCTTAAAGGAGAACTATGAGATGAGTAATTTCCACTCACCTCATAGTTCTAGCCGACCTGTGACAATGAGACTGTCACAGGTCGGCTCAGTAGATCGGGAGGTGAGTGAACACATACCAGGTTCGCTCACCTATCGATCCTGTCACGGCTCTCTGCCGTGACAGGGGGAGGGGCTGGATTCCCCTCTCCCCGCTCCGATCTGCCAGCGCTGACTGGCGGAACGGACGGGGGAGGGGGCGGGTACAGCTGGCTCTGCCTCTAGATAGGCAGAGCCAGCTGTCACTCACGCAGCTGGGCGGATCCCGTCATCTAAGTCGGGATCCGCTCCGGCTGCGGCGTCTCAGTATACCGCGAGCTGTAGCTCGCGGTATACTGAGCTTAGGGTAACGGGAGGACGCTAGTTTGTGTCCTCCCGTTACCCTAAGGAGAACTATGGGGAAAAACACTGACCCCATAGTTCTCCTTTAAATACAAAATACAAAACACATATCTAAACACACACAAATTGTCACTTTATTTCCTAATATAAGTCATGAGTGAAATGTAAAGTGTTATAGCTGATCATTTGGCTCCATCTGCTGGCAAAAAATAAATAAAGTCACACACTAAAATATTTCGTTGGAACGCCTTTAGCTTTGATTACGGCACGCATTCGCCGTGACTTGGTTTCCATTAGCTTATGCAATGTCACAACATTTTTTTCCATCCAGAGTTTCATTCATTTTTCACCAAGATCTTGTAGTGATGATGGAAGAGTCAGATCACTCCGTAAAGTCTTCTCCAGCACATCCCAAAGATTCTCAATGGGGTTAAGGTCTGGACTCTGTGGTGGCCAATCCATGTGTGACAATGATGTCTCATGCTCCCTGAACCACTCTTTCACAATCTGAGCCCAATGAATCCTGGCATTGTCATCCTGGAATATGCCCAATGTGCCATCAGGGAATAAAAAAATCAATTGATGGAAAAACCTGATCATTCAGTATATTTAGGGAGGCAGCTGACCTCATTATTTGGCTACATAACCTTGCTGAACCTAGACCTGAACACAGCGGTGTATTTACAATTGCTGCTGCCCTAGGCAAAACAGCAACCCCGCCCCCCCCCGTACTGACGGCCGATTGTCACCATCAGCACCCCCCCCCCGTACTGACGGCCGATCGTTACTATCAGCACCCCCCGTACTGATGACGCCGCCTCCAAGCTGATAGACAACTACCTCCGACGGTCACTCACGGGGCATTACAAAGCGCCGCTGCCTGCTGGACATCGCCGCAACCCGCCGTCCTCGTCCCCGCCGCTACGATAGCCTCTGGTTCTCTTCCCTTGATAAATAACATTTATCAAGGGAAGAGAACCACAGCAAGTGCCGCTCTCAGGGAATCTGCCGCTCCAGGCAAACGCCTTGTTTGCCTTGCGGCAGATACGCCCCTGCCTGAACAACTGAAGCAACCCCAGATCATAACACTTATCCAATTGGAGGTTACTACCTATTTGCTTAGCTAAATCCAGGTGGTGACTTTTTTTTATGGGTCAGGCAGCATATATTCCCCATTGTTTCTGTTAACCCGCCATTCTCTGATGAATCGATTTCAGTACCTTTAAGAAAGATGGAATGATACGTTATGACCAATCTGTATATCATAGAATAAAGAGAACTGCAACAGTACATGTAAATATTTAATGTAACTCCCACACTATATGAAACCATATTGGTAAAAGAGTCTAGGGATACATAGGTAGTGTGTATAGTGTATTTTGTGTATTCCACAATGTAACGGGAAAGATTTAAAGGAGCACTATGGGGTCAGGGCTTTTCCCCATAGTTCTCCTAAGGGTAACGGGAGGACACAAACTAGCATCCTGCCGTCACTCTAAGCTCAGTATATAGGGAGCTGCAGCTCGCGGTATACTGAGACGCTTGAAAAGCACTCACCTCATAGTTCTCCTTTAAAGTAGCAATAAACTATCAAACTTTTGTTCAATAATGAATCCAGATCAAACAAATATACATTGCCCAGCAAAGTATTTCTTTACATTTTTGCTCAAGCACTTACAGGCATAATATTCCAAACAGCTCCAACTCATTAAGCTCATATTCCCTGAACTTCCTGTCCAGTACAAGATACTAGTATTATAAATATCTAGGGGCTCAAGCAAAAAAGATATACTCACCTGATCTTCAATCCTGCCTGACTGCTAGACCGGTCCCCAAAGCCTCTCCTGTCCTGGGCTCCGGCAGGTCTAGGGACCTATGATGTCATGGTGTCTTATTCAGGTCTATTGACTTGCAGTAGATGTAAGGGTGTTGAGAGACATTCCACAGCCAGAGTGAAGGAGAAGAGAAGTGAGTGTTAACTGAGGATGAGGTGAGTATATCTGCTTTATTTTTGCCCCTAGACCTTGCATTGCTGGGGTAGCCCTACTGCAAAGGAAAGTTTTATAAAATTCAGGAGTTCCTCTTTAAGCTCAGTAGGATAAGCAAGTTACCTGATGCAACGTGAACACATTAAAAATATAAAGTAATCCTAGTTTGGTTGCAAAAGTGGACCAGATCTGGATACGTTTCTGCACATGTGGTCATTCACATTTTTTATGTTTTTTTTTTTGTCTTTGCCTTGCGTTGTAATGCATTCTAGACTAGAAAAATGCACCATGCTGTAGTTCTTTAGAACCCCTTTGTGATGGTAGACGTACACTGTACATCTCCATCACTAAGTGCCCAAATGACTGCTCATATACACCGTAAGTAAGCAGCTATTTGGGGCTCTGTAATGTCTGTGTATATATATATTTATTTTATTTGTTTAGTTGTTTTAAAAATTAACCCCTTTCAATGAAAATCTGCAACTGAGCTGCAGATATGTTTTTCACCCTAAGGGGTTAATTTTTTTAAATTTAACCCCCCTCATGGCGGTGATGTTCAACGTATGTCACTCTCGTTAAGTGTGACAGTGACATTGTATGTCGCCTAAGCTTACCACTATTAGCTTTTAGAGAATAAAATGTTAGCTTTCAGTTTTAGGATGAGAAGTACAGAAATAATATGTATAGTTGCACTTATTAAGACAGTATATGACTGCCATGGATGAATCACACAGCAAAAATGTAAAAGGTGCGTCAGTCATTAATGAACAGAAACTGGAAAAAAGACATGTCACGAAGGGGTTAAAAGCTCTGGAACTGAACGCAATGGTGTTCAGTTCTAGCCTCATGTACGGATAACAAAATGTTCTGGTCTGAAGATGGTGTTGGTCTAAATGAGCGTTCTGCATTTCAGTAATTACAAAATACACAAAGCGCCAATTGACGTTGTGAGGAACTGTTCAGCTTCTCTGTGACAGAAATCCCCAATTCCACCCATGTGAGTCCCCTCCCCCTCTCCTGGGTGCTAGTCACATGGTGTGTACATGTCACATGTCTCATGCAGGAAGTGCAGCAGCCAGCACAGGTCTCAGTGTCATCCCAGCAGAGGAGAGGAAGCTGCTCTAGTCTGTAAGTAAGATAACATTGTATACATTGTATTTATCTGTCCTCCTGCTGATACATAGTATAGATATCCCAGAGATGTTGGTCCTGCATTGTGTCTGCTCCTCTCTTCCATGTGATGAAACTTTCTATCACTTTAGGAATTTGTTGTTGATTTCTTTCAGCACAATATTGTGATTGTTTGTTTGCTTTGAACAAAACAAAAAACAAACACTGAAATGAAAACATTTATATTCTTTTTGTTTCCAAACTAACCCCGGGCCCTGGTCAAAATATATCCTCGCTGGTAATTAGAATGTATTAAAGAGGATGAGTTCCCCCTCAGTGGTGTCCTCACACGGGGTGACACCTTTTGGAGGGGGTGACGCCAAAATGACTAACGGTCATTTTGGTGTCACCCCCTTTCAAAAGTCAGCCACTCGGTCATAGACCAAGAGCCCGACAGTTGCAACAGAGAAGAGGGGACCCAGTGGGATAAGGTGAATGTCCCCTCCTCTCTCTTGGTGATGTCCGCTGGCAGGTAACTGCATGACGGTATCATGCGTGTGCACGCTGACGTTATGCTGGGGTGTCACCCAGTGGCTGCTCTGGGTGACACTATGCCTGGGGACGCCCCTGGTGCCCTGCCCTTGTTTTGTCATCCTTGTAGAGGGCTTTTAGTCTAGATCATTCTGAATGGCCAGTTCTGGATAATCAGTTGGCTCTTATATGTTCCTATTCTAAAGCTAGTGATTCAAGCCGATCTGAATGGCTAGCCTTAGAAGAGGAATATACCCTTGTAGCATGGAGAGTGGTGACATACCCATACCCTCTGGTTAAAGTGACACTGCACTCAGGGGTTAAACCTTAAAAATGAATTCAAGTACTTTAAAGGGTTATTAAACCCTCACGTTTGTTTTGCATATATCCACTTCTAGCAAGCAGTAGTAGATAGATGCAAAAACGTAAAAAAAAAAAAAAAATTCAAAAAGGTTAAAACTTACCTGTGTCACCGCTGCACGCTCCAGTCCGAACATCTGAACAGTGTCGGGCGGCCGCAAAGGATCTTGGGGCGGGCGCATGCGCAGTTCAGATGTTCGGCCGGGAGACGAGGATAGACACAAGGTAAGTCTATGGAGCAGCGTGCACCCGCACAGGCACAGTGGGACAGGAAGTGCCAGCAAGTACAGAGGAGTCAGTGCTGCTTCGGAGACCCGCCGCAGCACTGGAGGGACAGCTGAAAACTACAGGAGAGAAGATCGGATTAAGAGACATCATTTAAAATAAGTGCTTACATTGACTTTGGGGGAGGGGAAAAAAATGTATGCTTTAATGTCACTTTAACTATGAACAGAAATGTCTCTTATTTGTGTGTCACTCGGCTGTAGATCCTCCAATCATCTCTAGGTTCACATATCGGCGATCCTGGGACCACATGATCGTACACAGCAATTGTGACCACATGATCGTACACAGCGTGGCCCCATTGATTTCAATGGGGTTATATCCAAGCAACAAACACTGAAAAAAGATGCATGTACCTTTTTGTGTGTGACACATGCGCAATTGCACGGGTGGTATCATGGCGGGAAATCGGGCAATCAGCCTGGTGCTACTAGGGTACCATTAGAAAATAATGGCACCGCCAGCGTGACTGGTGGTGGTGTGTGATTCCATGATCGTGCGGCCATACGCGTGCTGCGTGGTCACAGATCGCCCTAGTGTGAAGCTTGAATTAGTGCTGACACTGTCCTTCCTTCTGGAGGGTGGCTACTTTTGTTCCCCATGGTCCCAGTCTGTGTTGTAAAGTAGTCACCACTCCAAGCTCACTCCCATGATGAACTACAATCTCATGTTTTAGTTTACTAATTTGTATTGACATTGTAGTCCATCACGGGAGCGAGATTGGAGCAGTGACTACTTTACAACACACACAGGGACCATGGGGAACAAAAGTAGCCCCCCTCCAGAAGGAAGGACAGTGTCAGCACCAATTCACAGATGATTTGAGGATCTACAGCCGAGATCACTGGAGCCGGAATTGATGTGCATTACATCACTTCCGTTGTCACTGGGCACATTCTCTGGCTTCATCAGCCTCTTTAGGGTCCCTAGGTGACATTAGGGGTCTGAAAGATCCCTGATGTCTCCATAAAGAGGACCTGTCACACTATATTTGCTATTACATAGGGTGCTTGTTATCCCCCTATGCAATAGCAATAAAACAGAGTGTAAAAATTAAAGTAACATAAAAAATCCAAAAAAAGTCCCCTGCCCGCCATGTACACACACATACAATGCAAACGCGTCGGATGCACCTCTGTGCAAAAACAAAAATTGCGCCACACATGTTACAAATTGTCACGAGCATCGGAGTGAGAGCAATAATTCTAGGCCCATCAATCACCGGTAACACTAAACTGATGAGCAGTAAGGCCCGGTTCACACCTGGGCGTTTTGTAGCGCGTTCCTACGCTCTGCAAAACGCTCAAACACCGATATCCCATTATTTCCTATGGGTATGGTTCAGACCCCCAAAGAATATATTTTCTGAAAGCAGAGGCCCTGTAGAATACAAAGATGCTTGTTGCTATTTTTTATGTTGCATGCTATTTGCGCAAATGTTTATCAAACAAGTATTTTTATGATAGAATACACTAAAATGAAATTTGGTGCACAGAAACAGAATATAATTGCCAATTTTTTGGTAAAATATGAAAGACGGGGTCACGTCGGGTAAATAGACACCAAACATTTCAAGCCTTAAAATTGCGTGTGTCCGTGAAACCGCAAAAAATACAATAACCAAAATTCCCCATAGGCATCGCTTTAAATGCTTTTAGGCTGGGTTCACACCTAGGCGTATCAAATATGCGCATTTGTCGCGCGATTCGCGGTAAAAAAATTGGCTGTATCCCAATGCATACGCGCGACAGAAACGCCCCAAAGAAGCTCCTGTACTTCTTTGGGCGTTTTGTAGTGCGTTCATACGGCCTGTAATACGCCCAGGTGTGAACCATACCCATAGCAAATAATGGGATTTCGGTGTTTGAGCGTTTTGCAGAGCGTTCGAACGCGCTACAAAACGTCCAGGTGTGAACCAGGCCTTATGCTGAACACAACTTGGCTGGAGTTCCACCAAAAACCACCACACACTGTAGGGAATCCAGAAGATCAACATTCCTAGAAGTGTAAAGTGTATGGGCACCTTAACAAAGATGCGTCACACTTGAGAGTGACACAGGTAAAACAGCTGTTTGTCGTTGAACAAAATGGGTAATCTTTTGTTAATATGTTTTGGAATTCACATTCACGAGTATGTAGTAACAAAAGTAACTCTTCTATCTTTGTTATGATCTTTTCTTCTGTGGAGGCAGCAAATCATCTCGGGCTCCAGCAGAAGCTAAACTGATTGATAAACTGAAACTAATTTCCTGAACGGATGCTAACAAAGGCAATCAGCTAGATCCCGAGATGATTTGGTGTCTCCACATAAAAAAAAGTAATTGTGATCTTGTTAGAAGTCGGGCCCTAGAACGTGGCAGAATGACTTCTCTGTCCATCTACATTAGCAAACATTTGCGTGTTATATTGCAAACAAGCTCATCTTGGTTTAAATCTGTAAAACTGGTTGACTGCATTCTAGGAATTCAGGGAATTTTCTGTTATTGAGGAGGCTGCAACTACTGAGAATAGCATGCAGGAATCTTTTCTTATGCAGAACAATGAAAAGCACACAAATCTGTTCTTTGCCTGTCAAGTAACTCAGTGTGCCTAAAATGTTTATTGGTTAGTGGAGGTACATGTTGCCGGATTGGCTGTCTTCTGAATTTTCTATACTTTTATACATTCTTGGGTCAGTTATAATGTTTAATCTGTTTTTAGGTGAGATAGAGGACCATGTTCTATGAAGATTATGCCTCATGGATCTGAGGACATGCTGCATGAAATAAGAATCTCACAAAGAAAAAGCAAGGAGGCTTCAAAAAATAAACGTAGGTGTTGTGCTTTTGTAAGAAATGAGGGGGTTGGTCCAGACAAAACTAATATTTCAGGTATCGATGGTCTGAATCACCCACCAGTAGTGACATGATTCCTTTAAGTTCTAATCTCTGTTGCCTGAACATGGAGTCTCACTCATTCGATTGCTAAAAGGGAAGTCTTCGTTTTCCTGTCATTTTCGCTACAAAAACATACACGGTGCCATTGCTGAGCTCTTCTTCTAAACATTCGATATACCTGGCTTTCATGCTGTTCTTGCTTCAGTCTTTAGAATTAAAGCACATATGCAGATAAGGATTTATGACCAGTGGCATTGAAAACTCAGGTAGAATGATCCTGTCTCATGGCTACTTGAGAGACATAAGAAACCAATGGTTGATTCAGGCTAGGTTCACATATCAGCGATTCCGGGAACACGCGAACGTGCACGATTGCACACAGTGGTTGCTGTGTGGCACAATTGATTTCAGGCTAGGTTCACACCTAGGCGATTGAGACGATGAGCTGTTTTCAATGCATAGAGATGTCTATGGGACCACAACCGCCGAAAATAGCTCCTGTGCCTTTTTGCACAACAGGTGATTTTGGCTCCGTGATGCACCACGAAGATGTGAACAGGCCCCATTGACTTCAATGGTAATCTGTGCTTTGTGCGATCGTGTAGCTAAATCCGCGCAATAAATCGCCTAGGTGTGAACCTAGCCTCAATGGGGTTACATCCATGTGGCAATCGCTGAAATGTACCTTTTTTCTGTGATACGCAGTGTGATATTGGCACCGCCAGCGCGATCGGTGGTGGTGTGTATGATTCCATGACTGTGCTGTTTTGTGCACGAGGTGTGAACCTGGCCTCAACCTCCTAGCATCTACTCAGGGCTGAAATTTTGTTTTGAGTGGACTTATCCTTTAGAACTTTAATTTATGGCATGCACTATATGGCCTCATTCACACTGGAATTGGCCGGCACGTACAGCTCCGTGCTGCGTGCAGGGCCATATTAGGCAGCTTCCAGGAAGGACAGGTGCGGCATGTGATTAGTGTGCAGCCCCTGTCCTTCTCTATGGGACTACGCGACCGTACGCTCCCCCCCCCCCTACGCTCACCACACCCGCATGGATGTGCAGGGCAGGTAAGAATAGTGGGGCGTACGGCCGCGTAGTCCTATAGAGAAGGATGGGGGCTGCATACTAATCACACACCGCACCTGTCCTTCCCAGGAGCTGCTCGATATGGCCATGCACGGAGCTGTAGGTGCCGGCCGATTCCAGTGTGAATGAGCCCTTAGTCTTAAAGTTTGTGGACCTAACCATCACACCTATATGAACGTGTTGGACATCCTATTCCAAACCCATGGGCATTAATATAAGGTTGTCATCATATTTGTGGCTATAACAACCATCACTCTTTTGGGAAGGCTTTCCAAGAGCTTTTTGAGTATCAATTGGACCTGTCCAATTCATCTTAAAGGTGTCCAATAGAGTTGCGGTCAGAGTTCCATACAGGCCACTTAAGTTACACAACATCAAACTCCTCAAAACAAGTCTTTATAGAGTTGGCTTTCTGCACAGACACAGTGATGCTGCAATACTGTTGCCATAAGTTTTGAAATGTACAATCATCTAAAATGTCTTTGTATGGCATAGATTAATACTACCCTTCACAGGAGACACCTGAACTTGATAAGTTGGCTATGGTGTTGATGTGATGGTCAGGTGTACACAACGATTTGGCCATAAAGTGTACTTTTAAGTGTGGATGAAGATGGGCAATGTCTATATCACAAAATAAAGGTGAAAATGTTCTGCTTGACAAATTCTTTTGCCAATATGATTTAAATTTTGGATGATTGTTTATCAAATGTAAATATAATTGAAATTATACTGATTGTAAACTAATTTTGGGTATATAAAGTATTTTTTTTTATTGCTCTATGGCAGATGAAATGTGTACTCATCGTGTCAGATGGGGCAGAAGTTCTTTTTTGTTGGGCTGATGAAGAATTTGAAAAGAACCTTAACAGCAAATATTCTCTCCCTGACGAGTTTTTACAGGTAAAAATCACAACCTCATTGTATATTTCAACGCTATCTGTACAGTCATTAAGACCAGAGCAATGGAAAAAGCCAATGGATGCCTTAAAATGCCAACGTGTCCTATTCCTTAGTGTGTATGTAAAGTCAAATCTATTTGTTTTTTACTTTTGGATAGACATAGGGAAGGCTTAAAATGCCTACCAGTATCCTGCAAGGGAGATCCTTCACTTCCCGTCTTGGAGACACAACAAGAAGTGAGAAGAAATCTCCCTGAAGTGAGAAGAAATCTCCCCGTTGTCAGCATAACATTTTGTCTTCTTACCTCTCACTCTTTTTTTGAGCCTGAGGAATAGGTTTCTTATGGGCATCGCTTGGACAATGGGCCTACTCTGGGTATTTTTTCATAATGGATACAGCCAGGCCTTATTTGATGAACTGTGTCAAGGAGCATTGATGTGTGGTGCTCAGTAACTCATAACAGCCACATCTAGTGTTAATGCACTTTACCCATCACTTTTTGACTAATCAAATTAATATAAATACATGGTAGGAAGACTTGTTAATGTGATTTATTTTGTGAGCATTAGCTACATTCGCTTTGAGAAGTGACTTATGGTAATATCTGAAGAGGGATGGTACAGCAGGGTATAATGTAATAAGAATCTGGCGAGGGATCTATGAATTGGCCATGTTGGACAACAAACAAGCCATTGAACAGAATGGAGGGGTAAAATAGACCTGCCACTTTTTAGATCCAAGCATGCAAGCAACAATGTCAAAAACTGACAGCATTTAAAACTGAGCCCCAGATATGTATTCATTAAATGTATTTTTAACTTCAAGTAGTAAGTATAAGAATTGGAATGTTATTTTTATATTGGGATCCTATAATCTCTTGCACAGTAAACCTTTAGTGGGAGGCTCAGCACTGTAAGCAAATTGGGCTCTACTACATTGTGCAGTGCTGTCAATAGAACACCGAGAGCTTGCAGACAGGAAGAGAGAGAGAGCAGAGTGATAACCTCATCATTGCATTCTTGTTTCTTCATTCAATGGGTCCTAACTGCACTAGAGGTCAGGGTCCTTCAAAGCTGTCTAAGTTCTAAGACCATTCACATACATGTATTCAGCTGTCTATTTAACATTCAATAAGTATGCATATTATTTTTACTTTCATTACTATGTCCGGATATCTTAATTTTGTATTCACAGTGCCCAACATTTAGTGACATTATCAATACACAATTTGCACCTCTAATCATCTCCTGTGTGACGCTATTGGAGAAGATCGGTGACACCTATACTTGTTTCACAGCTGAGAATGGCCATCTGTGTGTTCTTCACATGGCAAGTCAATTCAGATTTATTAATAAAAAATAAAGCTCTGGTTTCCAGGAACTCCAGCATCTACATCTCCTTCGAGGGCTGGGCCTAAGTACAGGCAGGAAAGGCACCAACCTCAGGCACTGTGTTGGTGCAGCTGGGTGCAGCTTATGGCTCTGTATTGCCCTACCTCCCCTGCACTCCGCAAGTCTTGGCTGGGAAAACCACCGGACCTGTATTGGGTTCACTGTGCATATGTTGTTGTTTCCTCTTATATATTTATAATCTGAATTTATATTGTTTTCTAGACCGTTCACATTTCCCATTTGCTTTATTCCTAAAATACATTAGAAAAGGTTTAAAACAAAATCTTTGCTTGGCTTTCTCAGGCAATTGCAGAAGTTGATTTGTGAGATATGATAGAACAAACTTTACGCACATTCGGGACATTTATAAAGCTAATGCAACTACAGAATGGGCAATTGCTGTCATTATAAAAAAACATAACTTGGGTTGGACAATTATTTCAGTCAAAAAAGAGTAAAAAAAATATACAACTGAGTGTTGAATATAAAATTCTATTTGATATACCCTCATTATGTACACATAGCTGGAGGTACGTTGTTAAAGATAGGCTACACCAAGGGCAGGCAACCTCAGCACTCCAGCTGCTGTAAAACTACATATCTCATAATGTCTCTGCCTCAAGGAGTCATGCTCATGGCGGTCAGTCTTGCAATGCTTCATGAGACTTCCGCAACAGATGGAGCGCCGAGATTGCCCAACCCTGTGCTATGCAGACTTTCACATGGAGTAATGTCCTATTATTGTATGGGACCTTTCACCAAATGTACGTTTGTTTTAATTTCTTGTAAATATTTAATAGAAAGGGATTAAACATGAAATGCACTTTTGGGAAAGTATAAGCACGTCACACATTGTGTTCAGCTTTTGTGTTTCCATTTTGGAGTGTGGAGAACTCCAAAGGTATTTCTCCTCTTAAAATGTTCCATGTTCTTTCTGTGCAGTTTGGAGAATGTCTGTTCATTGCGGTTAATGGTGACGAATCGGAAACGGAGGATGATCTGAGACGCAAGCTCTATGTTCTGAAGAGACTCACCGAGGTGCACTTTGGTCTGGTGACATTAGATGGACAGCTAATCAGGAAGGAGTATGTATGACAAGACGTCTGTGCTGATTGTAATTTCCATACTAGCTGTTGTGTATCCAAAATATTCAGTGTGGATTACTGTATATGTAACATATTCCTGTTTCCCCTTATGCAGGTTACGGCCGCCTGATTCAGATCAGAGGAACCTGGTCTGGAAGACGTTTCAGAGTCTACTCCAAACTTACAGCACTTTAAGGAATGAAGACCAGAGCTTTGCAGTAGAGGTGAATGCTAAGTGTTCCTTCATTCCCTGTCTGTGAACTAGGATTAATTTGACTGCTATGTTTTTTTTCAGCTGGTTGGTTCATATGGCAGTTATGTTGATGCAAGCTGAAGCAATGGTGGTATCTACCAGAGTTTTTAGAATAATTTAACTAAAAAAAAAAAATGTTTTGTGTTCGCTTAAAGCTGAACTCTGAGAAAGCAGATATTTAGATGTCTAAATACAAGGGTCATATGTATTCTTCGTTGAATCTTGGTGAGCTTTGTGAATTTTTTTTAAATCTGTGCAGCAATCAAGTGTGACATTTTGTCTCTGTGCAGGAGTTTTCTAAAAAAAAAAAAAAAACACCTGTTACTGAGCTCTCTCTTGTGCAGGGTGACTGGTCTTGTCTCCGCACCCTCCTGTAATGAAGACCGCACACTGCTGCTCTCTCTCTCCTTGTGCAGGGTGACTGATCTTGTCTCCGCCCTCTTCTGTAATAAGGACCGGTCACTGCTGCTCTCGCTACTCTGCTCATCTCCACCCTCTCCTGTAGTTTTCTGCAGGCAGCCTGTAGTGGGTGGGGCCTGCTGGGCCCTCCCACAGCTCCTGCTCTCTGCACAGGCTATGGCAGAAAAGTGATGCTGTCATTGCTGCTTTTACTAAGCAATACATCTGGCTGAGCAAGGGCATTTGATGCACACAAAGCTGATTTTATATTCTTTAAGGCTATTGAAGAATATTTTTGATTTGAAAGTTGTTGTGCCATGAGGTCAGCTTTAAATATAGTGAAGTAGCTATAGTATTGTCAGCAAGAAGCACATTATCCTATAAAATTTCATAAAGACTGACTCGATAATTGATTTCAGTTCCATATCTAATGCAGTGTACAGATAACCACATCTGTATGATAATAAATGATCTATACACACACAGTGTGTATATATATCTATAGATATATACTTGAGAACTATGGCCCAACCTTTTTTGGCCATAATTCTCTTAGGGTCAGAGGAGGACATTTACTATGTCCTCTTGTGACCCAAAACTCAGCATATAGTGGGCTATTGCCCTTTATGCTTACAGTGCAGAGTTGCACTGTGGCCAGGAAAGATCCTGACAATAGAGGCAGAGCCAGCTGTGCAACGCTCGTTCATATAGTGCAGTCAGCGCTGGAGGATCGGAGAAAGGAAAGGGGGGGACTCCCTGTGGGGAGCGGTGACTGACGGTCACCAATCTCTGCAGGGAAAGGATCGGGAACTCATTGGCGATCGGCGCTATCTGATTGCACAGTTCTCGATCAGTAGAGCCGACGTGTGACAGCTGCAGTGTCACGCGACGGCTCTAATTATGGGGATGAGTGAATTCCACTCTCCCCATAGTTCTCCTTTTTAACCGAGCAGCAACATAATGGGTACAAAAAAGAAAATCAGGAATTCAGTGGTGGATGCACAATGCATGTAATCAGCCTCTCACTGTTGCCTATACTATTTGTAAAACAGGGAGTCTGGTTTGCATTTTAAACATATCTTTTCACTTGATACCCAAAGCACACAAGCAGGCCCGTTATGGAACAGCTATTTAAATTCACCTATCAGGATTTCACTGTAGAATCTTCCATTTCGACTTTCATTTAAAGCCCAAGATCAGGCTTTGGGCTCAACCTTCCGGGGGATCTGTTTAACAAAAAAATAGTTTGTACTTTAAAGCTGCAAAGTCTAGGGACCAATATTCTTACTCTTAAATGGTATATGGGTATGCGCGGTTAGAATTTTGCACGAATGAGATTGATTTTGGAACGCTTGTTCGACCTTCTATTAGTTAATGGGGTCAATGATTATAAAAACTTGCTTTTACCCCACGCACAATAACCCTACCTTGCTGCAAGCACTAAAAATGAATAATCTATCTATGACGAAGATATATTTATATACAGTAAGTGCCGTTGTAACAAATATTAATATAAATTATATAAATCAAAGTAAATAACCTCTATATATACATGTAAATAGTGAACAACAGTGATAAAAAACACTCAATACAAAAAAAAACACGCCTATTCAATCCAACAGGATTGAAGAGGCACATTAATTGCAGCCGCAGTGATGAAAAAAGTCAAAAGACCATGTTGGAAATGTTTTTGCGATCAAATGGAATTCTAACCGTGAATTTGTTTTTTGTTCTGGAAACTCCATTCATTCCAAAATCAAATGTTAAAGCAATATGGAAATCAAACGAAATTTCAAATGACCTTCGATGGCATATCCGATCAGATTTTTTTTGTATGAATGTTCATTCGAAAACCTACCAGGAACAAGTATGCATGTCTAACGTAAGGTGCCCATACACTCTTCGATTTTTCTTTCGGAAATCTTCCACGAATGGTCTTTCGAACAATAATCGAACAGATGATGGGACACAAACAATTTTTTTTTTTACTGTAATCCTGCTTGAATGTTCTCGAAGGGTGAGGCTGGAAAACTTTTTTGAATCATATGAAAAAATATGGATTAGTGGCTTTTTTCTATGGCTTCCCAGGCAATCAGCAAGGAGCTGGCTGTTCAGTGGCTAAATGCTGATTCCCAGCCAATCAGCATGAAGCCGACTTCCCGGCCAATCAGGAAGCTGGGAGGCAGATCATTGCTCACCACCAGGCTTTCTGATTGCCCGTGAAGCCAGCTCCATGTTCCCCTACAGCAGAAATCTTCCCCTGACCGGAAATTTCAGTTTGGGGAAGGTATCTGAGCATTTGGCAGAGTACAAGTACTTGCCCAAATACTTGAGATCGGCACCGATACTAGTATCGGTGCATCCCTATTAGTATTCCTAACGAATGATTATTGAAATCAACATTGGTCTGTGCTTGTTGGGCTATTTGAGCTAGAGTCAAAAGAGGGTTCTTGGCAGCAACTAAAATTTCCCATCGAAAATCAATAGGTGTATGGCCAGCTTTATGACTTATCAACTCACTAGGTACAGAAACGAGCGTGAACATGATGTATTTAATGCTTACACTTTTAATTAAAATTCAACATAGGCAGATTGGTCTTTATGATTTGACAGTATCTCTGGGGTCCGAAGGAATCTGAAATACCTTCACTAAAATACACTAAATAAAGTACAGCATTGCCTTCTTTATCTGAAGGGCATTTTATATATTATCACTGCTTCCTCACCTCATTCCGTTATTCTTTCCGTGGCCAATTGTGCATCCAGAATTGAATGAAGATCAGTATTTACATCAGAGAAAGACTTTTCTTATAGCAGGCCAGGATAAATAAAGTCAAGGGACAATGTTCTGCCTAGGACTCTAGTTCTCAGTGACTCATGTATTTTGTCATGTGTGCTCTTTCACCCTGCAGGCTGTGGAACGTTTGATTCACCCAAAGCTTTGTGAACAGTGCATTGAATTTTTAGAGAAACAGATTGTACAGTACATCAACAGCAGCAATGAACGGGGCGGAGAGGAAGTGCTGCATGCTTTCATTTTAGTGAATACCAAACTTCTGGCTCTCTTCTCAAGGTACCGAATCTGATAACATTCCAGAAAGTATATCTGTAGTGTTAACATAATACTTGTTCTTTCAGTTTAAATCTGCTGTATGTTTTCACGGTACATCAAAACTGAAGCTGTTCCAAATATTATAGTTTGTTTCCTTTAAAAAGAAGCCACAGGCTGAGTATAAGAGAATGTCATGCTAGTATGCTTTAGAGAAGGATCCTTGCTGTGGAAGCAGTGATCTCTCTGCCGAGGTTTGACACCCGCCCTGCTGGGACATGCGTATAATCCAATCGGCAAACCCCATGCTTCCTGCTGATTGGACAGCTTTGTTATGTTCTGACTCAGCAGGGGGAGTGTCAGGTCTATGCAGAGAGATGACTGCATCTACACATAGAGCAAGTGTCCTTCTCCTTCAGCATACTGACAGAGGACATGGATATCTACTCCAGACTCTGGCTGCTTTTGAAAGGAAACTAACTGCACATTTGACTTGGAACACTTTCTGATGCACTTACTCATGTAAACTGAAAGTTCCTATTTTCCCCCCGCAATGTTTAGAAAATCAGAAGAGATGTTTTATTTGCTCTGAGCAGACCCAACATTTTTTGCTAAACTAATGATTCCTAGTGTATCCAAGTACCATATCTCGTAGTGTGCGGCCGCCAGATACCTTACACCGGCGCCCGCAACTTCCCCACAGGGTCACCGCTGCCGCCCGTCGGCGCTCTGCCGCCCCGAGGCCGGGCCTCGGTGGCCTTGTGGGAAATCCGGGCCTGGCTATAATTTGTGAAAATAGCTAAAAATCAAAAGGCTTGTGAGGATGCCCTCATAAAAGAAGGAAGGCCTGAGATCTTCCCACCCACACTCTATGCTCCAACATGGACTTCAGCTACCAATGGTTGTAGCCAGGCCATTATTTACCTTTGTGGTGGGGACGGAGGTTTTTGCAGCAAACGCAGTATCTTAAAACAGTTACACACATAAACAAACTAAAAATGCAGTATAGTGACCTATGCATATCATGCAGTGTGTCCTGCAGTACACCCTATTCATTATAAAGAAGACGAAAGGTCTAAAGACCCCTAATGACTGCTGTCAACTTTGGCACAGAAATGCAGGGCCAAAGACCAGTGAAGCGTGTCTTTGTACAGCACCTGAGAAAAACCATGTGCTGTCTACATATGCTGGATGCTGTCTGTAAGGTCAATACTCTTGATTTATTACTCCGAGTTGTTATTTATGTGTTTAGATGAAGCACTGAGATCTTGAGGAATGCTGAATTAAGTTTTCTTTGCTTAGAAGAACGTTATATCGGAATACAACATCAAACAGGAAAAATGTATACCATAGATAAACATGCGCACAAAGACTAGCATAGACCAGCATTGCACCACAGCGCCGTCTGGTGCTGAAAAGACATAACAGTACATTAGCATGTCATTAATACAATCCGTCCATATTAGCATATGTTGCATTTCCAACACATGTCACTGTCCCAGAAAAAAATAGTTCTGACTTTTTTGCTGTATGCTTGTTTCAGGATATTTACTTTAAAAGTATTAAAGTAGTACTTTGAAAGGGTTCACCATGACAACCAGCCTACTAACATTTTCAAAAAGAAGGTAACCAATGGGAAGCTACATATAGGTTACTGCCATAGGTTATTGCCCTTTGCACATAGTCACTGCACTCTACACTACCCTTTTGAGAGAAAACTCATATGATTAAAGGAAATCTTTTGAAGGTTGAAATTTGGGAGATGCCATTGCTGACTTGGTATTTAACCCCTTCGTGACTGACGAAGTACAATGTACGTCGATTTTTGCGGCCTAAAATTTGGAATATAACATGGGTGCAAAAAATGAAAAAAAAGGCCTCAGTCATGAAGGGGTTAAAGCCCAACTCTGGGCATATTAACCTTACCAGATATAGAGCAGTTAAACATTAATTTGCTTTAAAAGCAAACTACCATCATGCAGGCTTCCTTCTATACTTTGCAAATAGCCTTGTTTAGATGCCAGAATTGGTATAGATCCCTCTGTACTTTAGACTGCTTGGATGTAAGCACTGCAGGTCTCAGATCCCAACACTATGGTTACGTCTCTACCCCTTTCCCAAGCTGGCCATTTGCAAAATTCACAGCCCCAGGCTTTGTTTTATGAATGAACTGGAGGGTAAAGGCATGACTACAGTGCTGGGGTCTTTGAGACCTGCAGCACTTATATCCAGAGTGGCCTGGAAGTGCACACAGATCTGTACTCATCCTGGCTCAACATGATAATGTGCCGGACCGAGAAGAAATCCTGTGTAATGGGGGCCAGGAGATGGGCCTTAATGGTGCAGTCTCTGGAGCTATTATCCGAATCCTGGCTGCACCACCCAGTGGATTGTAAACCAATAGCAACCAATTAAGCCTGTGGAGTCTGAAATGCTGTTCTGGGTTAGTGGCTCGCTAGGTAGTAAAGCCGGGATTAGGATGGCAGTCCTGAAGCTGCCCCTTTTAAAAACCACATGCAATGGCAGCACCAGTCTTTGTACTCTACAGAGGTACTTGGGTAAATTTATAGAACCAATTTAAAGATTTGACTTTAGTATACCCCCCTTCATGGAAAATCAGGCAGCAGGCAATGATTCATTGCACCCAGTCACATGAAGAGAAGGGTCAGGGCTGCAAGAAGGATTGCAGTGAGTAACCACATAACATAAAGGGCAGCAGTCATTCCTAGTAAAATAAATTCTGTGTTCAGTCTTTTACAGTCACTTTATTGAGAAGCACATTTCTAATCATTATACTAGCTGATTTACTTTACCAATAATAAATTAAATCTTTCTTCTTTCCATTGCTTTCAGTCGAAATGCCAGCTCACTGAGGCCTGCAGACCTCTTGTCCTTAATTCTCATAGTTCAGGATCTTTATCCTGCAATCAGTGCCCCGCCGGAGCAGAATGCCCAGGTAAGAGAACTCACTGCTAAACCTATATGGCTCTTTTCACTTCTAGTAAAGGAAACTTTTTTCTAATGTTTTCTACAGAAGCCAGCAAAGTTCTTTGTTTAGATGCAAACCATAGACTTTGATCATAGTTTGTGAATTTATTTCAGAAACATTTCTGTTGGGTTTATTTATTTATTTTTTAATTTTCATCCTTACAAGGTAATGAAACATGTTCTTTTCCCCCTTTTATGGCTGCGGTATACAGTAAGACAATATATTACTATTTCAGGACATAGAAGACAATGTGGCCACTGAGGAGTACTACACCCCTAACCCGTCCCCAAGTGACACAAATTCAGGTTGGTTTCACAATAAATGTGGGTGGTAAGTTTCACTATATAGCACATTGCTTCATATATTGGGGGTGCTTGCAATTGTAACTATATGGTATATTATATAGCACACAGTGGCGTAACCAGAGTTATGGGCGCCCGGGGCAGACATTTTTTTTTCGCCCCCCCAATATTATATAAACATCCACTGGTATATACAAGTTCAAACCTGCCAGCAAAAATGAAAGTAGTATATGAATAGGGGGGCACCTACTATTCTATGTGCATACCATTTAGACTATTAACATTCCCTCTTTCCCTGGTCCATTCCAATGCCAGTATCATGTGACAGTAAACCAGGTGGTAGAGAAGCTGAATTTGCAACATACAAATATGCAAAAACATCACATGAATGTTAATAAATTAGGTGACAAACATCATGGAAGTGATTTCTTAAATATGAGGAAAAAAATGAATTGTTGCCTGGAATGACCAACCACCATTCTTGTTTACGGTTTCTGTAAAATGAAGTGTGAGATTTTACTTCTGGGCGCTTTTTAAAGACTCTTCTCCAACATGTGGGGACCATTTAGAAGAGAAGAAGTTTTTCCATACATCAAAGCAGTGCTTGGGTAACACTGCTTGGTCAGATGACCCACTCCAGATGGTATTGATTGCAAGCAAACAGGTCATCGGTCCAAGTTACTTCACTGTGTTGGCTACAGCCTTGACAAAGGGTATGCAAGACCTCACTGATGTTATATGCATGGTCTCACGTGTGCATGAGAACTTAATTGCCAGTGTTTATTTAACATATATCACTCAGCTGTAGATCCTGAAATCATCTCTGAATTGGTGCTGACACTGTCCTTGCTTCTGGAGGGTGGCTACTTTTGTTCCCCATGGTCCCTGCATGTGTTGTAAAGTGGTCACCGCTCCAAGCTCACTCCTTTGGACTACAATCTCCCGTTTTGTTTAATATATTTACTTTACAACACACACAGGGAACATGGGGAACAAAAGTAGCCACCCTCCAGAAGGAAGGACAGAGTCCGCACCAATTCAGAGATGATTTGAGGATCTGCAACTGAGTGATACACAAATAAGATTTACACACAAATTAAAATTTTTATTAATAGGGTACTTGAGTACATTTTTAAGATTTAAAGTGACCCTAAACTCAGGCGTTAAATCTTAAAAATGCATTAAGTACTGTGACGGACTGAACCGTCACTGGGGCTGCTGGAGGAGCCTGAGGGCTAGCCTCCTTCCTAGAGACTATGGACCAATCCCAATTTGTTTATAAAAGTGTGTGTGTGCATCCAATAAACGAGATTCCTGTTCGAG
Organism: Nanorana parkeri; assembly: GCF_000935625.1. Taxonomy (NCBI): domain Eukaryota; kingdom Metazoa; phylum Chordata; class Amphibia; order Anura; family Dicroglossidae; genus Nanorana; species Nanorana parkeri. The sequence continues at coordinate 2,320,735 of NW_017306270.1, read as the reverse complement.
CTTGCATACAGCCTGCCTAGTGTTTGTTCTGAGCTATTACCACTGGATACGAACAGCACATAGCTGAAGTTCGAATCCCAAATTATCGGATGTCCGAAAATACCAGACGCTGCGGTCTGAAATCTAAGGAGTGCCGGGAGAGTGGAACCGAGCGAGCAAGGGGCTCGTTACATTGGTGGCAAGCGGTGGGATCTGCTCTCCAGTTACTGGGACACTCCAAACCACCACAGGGAATGACCAGCTATGCAGCCTGCAGGAGAGACACGCTGAAAGACCTACTTGAGAGCCGAGGAGGGACCGCTGGGACAAAGAACAAGGCCACACTGATCAGTGAGCTAGCCCAGATGGATCAGAGGGATGCAACGGGTTCGACAGCGGTTGGCATTATATGGTGCCAACCCATCAGAGACCGCCATACAGAATGCCATTAGAGACCTCCAGCAGCAGGATGAGCGACGAGAGAGAACTAGAGCGGCAATATGAGTAGAGAATGGCACAACTACGGCAATCAGAGACAACACCTAGGGATACAGTGCCTTTCCGTAAGTCAGTTGGAGACTTGTTTCAGCAACGGGTTCGACAGCGGTTGACATTATATGGTGCCAACCCATCAGAGACCGCCATACAGAATGCCATTAGAGACATCCAGCAGCAGGATGAGCGACAAGCGAGAGAGCTAGAGAGGCAACATGAGTGAAAAATGGCGCAACTACGGCAATCAGCGACAACACCTAGAGATACAGCCCCTTTCCGTAAGTTGCCCTTTTGGGCCTTCAAACTATTTAAGATGGAGATCCAGGTAGAGGAGGCAAATGGCCTCTCTCCCCAGCGGCAGAGGGAGTCCAAGGGAGAGGAGGCAGATGGCCTCTCTCCCCAGCGGCAGATGGGAGTTCCAGTTAGAGGAGGTAGCCGGCCTCTCTCCCCAGCGGCAGAGGGAGTTCCAGGGAGAGGAGGCAGACGGCCTCTCTCCCGAGTAGCAGAGGGAGTTCCAGGGAGAGGAGGTAGCCGACCTCTCTCCCCAGCGGCAGGGGGAGTTCCAGGGAGAGGAGGGAGCCGGCCTCTCTCCCCAGCGGCAGAGGGAGTTCCAGGGAGAGGAGGTAGCCGACCTCTCTCCCCAGCGGCAGGGGGAGTTCCAGGGAGAGGAGGGAGCCGGCCTCTCTCCCCAGCGGCAGAGGGAGTTCCAGGGAGAGGAGGTAGCCGACCTCTCTCCCCAGCGGCAGGGGGAGTTCCAGGGAGAGGAGGGAGCCGGCCTCTCTCCCCAGCGGCAGAGGGAGTTCCAGGGAGAGGAGGTAGCCGACCTCTCTCCCCAGCGGCAGGGGGAGTTCCAGGGAGAGGAGGGAGCCGGCCTCTCTCCCCAGCGGCAGAGGGAGTTCCAGGGAGAGGAGGTAGCCGACCTCTCTCCCCAGCGGCAGGGGGAGTTCCAGGGAGAGGAGGGAGCCGGCCTCTCTCCCCAGCGGCAGAGGGAGTTCCAGGGAGAGGAGGTAGCCGACCTCTCTCCCCAGCGGCAGGGGGAGTTCCAGGGAGAGGAGGGAGCCGGCCTCTCTCCCCAGCGGCAGAGGGAGTTCCAGGGAGAGGAGGCAGCCAAACTTTCTCCCCAGCAGCAGGTGGAGCCTCTGAAAAAAGGTGCAGCAGATACTTGTTCCCAGTGGCAGTCTTTGTCCCTGTAACGAGATCGCATTCTCGGGTCCTCCCTGGGCTGCAGCGGCGTCATAGACAGCTGCGCCGTCACACGGTGCGCTCCACGATGGTACACGGCGGCCGTGTGACGCGCATGAGAGCCCCGCCTCCATAAATTCCGGCTCCATAAATAGTGAGCGGCCGCTACACAAGGCGTTCCACTATTGCCGTGAACGCCTGTGTTCGGTCCGCTCACTCGGGACAGCAGTAGGCTCATCAGGGTCACAGGGAATCTACCTCCAGTCCCATCTTCCAGGGAATCTACCTGAGTGCTGTGCAAGTCTATTGGGAGACCGCAAGTATCCTTGTGTCAGGCAGTTCAATGCTGTATCTCTTGCTATTGGACGTACCTGGTGCTATCCATGAGTTACTTCCATATCACTTGCTGTATGTTATGTTATTGGAAGTGCACAGTGCAATACATGTTACTGGAGTTATTGCTATTCACTCTTGCTCTGCTATTGGTGGTACATGGTGCTAGATGTATGCAGGAGCTGTTGCTATACACTTGCTGTATGCTGGGCAATTGGGAGTGCATGGTGCTATAAGGAGTACTGGAGCTTCACTGTTGTTCACACCATTGAATGTGGCCATAGAGTTTCGTTGGAGGATTGTGTTCCTGCTCTTATGTACCACCAGTTTCTATACGAACCCACACCCTCATCATGTTGCGCACTCACTACTAGGGTGGATTATGATGTAATAACCATTCTAAGTAGCACCTTATAAATAAGTCGGCAGATGATTTCGTGGATCCAAACTCTCCCTTGAGACTGAGAGTGAAACCTGGAACCCAAACTGATATGCCGCAACAGGACTCGATAGATTATGTACTAGAACTGCATATGTGTCAATCTCCACAGTTGTGATCCTCAAATAATCCGTCAGGTGCTTTACAGTCCCAGGGAGGGGAGGCAGCCATTCTAACTCCCCAGCCCAGCGGCAGGCCATGGTGCATGGAGATGTAGTGGCCCTCAACACCCCCCAGTGGCAGTTTGTTTTCAGGAAATCAGATGCTGGACATGTAAATTTGTCTTGTCCGACTAACACAGGTCCAGACCAGTTGGGGGTCTGGTATCTGGTTAGTCTACTGTCGGGAGGGGAGAAATGTGACGGACTGAACCGTCACTGGGGCTGCTGGAGGAGCCTGAGGGCTAGCCTCCTTCCTAGAGACTATGGACCAATCCCTATTTGCCCTGTTTCGAGTCCTCATTTGCATGGCCAAAAGGACCTAGGTGAGGACTGGAGGATACTTTACAGTTGACCAATAGGAAGGTGGTCGGTTGGGCCACCTTCAAACTGTTGTTTATAAAAGTGTGTGTGTGCATCCAATAAACGAGAGTCCTGTTTGAGCTTACATACAGCCTGCCTGGTGTTTGTTCTGAGCTATTACCACTGGATACGAACAGCACATAGCTGAAGTTCGAATCCCACATTATCGGATGTCCGAAATATCAGATGCTGCGGTCTGAAATCTAAGGAGTGCCGGGAGAGTGGAACCGAGTGAGCAAGGGGCTCGTTATCTTAAAAATGCATTAAGTACCTCACCTAATAACAAAAAAAAATGCATCTTATTTGTGCATCACTCAGCTGTAGATCATCAAATCATCTCTGAATTTGTGCTGACACTGTAGTCCATCATGAGAGCGAGCTCTCATGAGGAATTTAATAATAAATACAGTCATCGACTACATTAGTTGAGAGCTCTCTGAGAAATGAAACTTCTTTTCTACTGAATATGACTAATTTGATATTGCATTTACAATTTAAGGTGGTAGCTGGAGGGATGATGTGTCGTCCACCTCTAGCCTGGAAGAATCTGAAATCCAGGTAGTTTATTTTAGAATGCTTAATTGTATCTAGTGTCTATATAAAAGATTAGCAAAGTGCTAATCGATTTGTTTTGTGTCTTATGTCCCTCAGATTGCAGAAGACAGTTTGAATATTCTGCCTGGTCCTTTGCCTGAATCTACCAACACGAGGAGGGTATTTCTGGATGCCAACCTGAGGGAGGGGTATTGTCCCATGATGCCTCATTCCATGTACTGTCTGCCACTGTGGCAAGGGATGTCCCTGGTTCTCTTGACAAAGGTAAATGGGTGCACAGTATATAACAAGCAGGTGCAATATAGTAAAGGGGAAGATTGTGTTTTACAAGCTGACACACATTTATGCAGCAGTCGCTTCAGCTTTTGTTTCCCTATTATGGATAGTCTTGTAGGGGTAGTTCCCTGGACACGAGTTTAAAAACTAGGGAACACTCAGCTAGAAGAGGGGTTTCCAAATTTGTCCTTCTTATATCCAGGAGTGCCCAACAGAGTCCCCCGGCAGTCCTAGCAACCAACCACAGTGGAGGGAGGGGTAAGAAATATGCACTGGGCACTGGTGCAGCTTGTCACTAATTTCCATGTATTGTGCTGTCTGCATATCTGATATGATTCTGCCGATCTTCAGCCTCAGTAGAATGCCTGGCAGGTATGTTCACCTGGATGGATGAGTATTGCTATCCTCTGCACTTGTGCAGTTCATCTATTTTTTATTTTCAAAATGGCTAAAATCACTGTAACAGTCATATCTTTATGCACCTGCAGTTCTCTGGAAGTCAGCTGGGGCTCTCCTTGTACCAGCTCTTGGATGGATTCAATATAATGGAGAAGAAGCTCTTGGAGGGCCAGGACATTCAGCACATTATACGGTCACATCCCTTCATTGCAGACCTGAGGCAAAGAACAGACAGATTTGTTAAAAGCCTTGGCGTTCGTGAAAACCCAGTAAGACATCCCATTGTTTTTTATCTTTATTTACGCAATGTTTTCCCATAGGGGTGAGATGACTGATTAAATAAGCAGACCTGAGGCTGCCACAGAAGTATTTTACACATTAGCTTAAAGTTATGTGCTAGCACAGCAGTGTAGGCTCCTGGGGCCTCATGTGGCCCTATGACACCTTAGGACCTCTGCACAAAATAGTCTTCCTTACGTAGGTGCTTACTCAAGCTGTGAGAATCATTCTTTGGACTGGATTACAGTATTTCATTCTTTGGACTGGATTACAGTATTTCAATGTTTTGTTTTTTTGTGCTGTTCATCCCTTTTGTGTTTTTATAATGAATCTAATTGAAGGAAATATCAAATGTGGCACAAGTAATTTTTAAGGGGGCAATACAGAGCAAAAAATGTAGAAGTGTTGATTTATAAAGGAACTTAAATAGCATTAATCTTTACCAGGCCTATGTATTTTTTTTTTCAAATCTCAGGTCTCCTAAAGCATGTCCCCAATCTCCAGCAACTCCTATAGCATGTTTGGTCAAACTAGATCTCTGACCATCTGGTGCAATATGTCTGCAATCTCTGATCCTGTAGTATTTCTGCAGTCTGTTACCATCACCTGTTGCATGTCTGTAATCCTTGGCCATCTGCTGTAGTATGTCTGCAGTCTCTGACCATCTCACGCAGGTCTCTGACCATCTCGCACAGTATGTCTGTAGTCTCTGACCATATGGTGCAATATGTATGCAATCTCTGATCTGATGCAGTATTTCTGCAGTCTCTTACCATCACCTGTTGCATGTCTGTAGTCTCTGGCCATCTTCTGTTGCATGTCTGCCATCTGTGACAGCTTTCTGTAGCATTACCTTCACTGAATATTATGTGCGTTCCTCTAGTGATGTCAGGGGCCATGTTTAAGGCCCTCTATATTAAATAAGTTGTATCATCATTGTCGATTTGTCTGATTTATTAGGGTAAATCATGGTAACATTCTTAGCTTTTTGCTGACTAGGATTTAATGGTGACTTTAAAGAAAACCAATGGTGTTGGGTGGAGAGAAGATGAGCAAAGAAGTATTGGTATTATGGAACCCCCATCGCATTAAGAAGTAGAATCTACCAGCACATGCTCTCATAGTAGAGAGAGTTCACCATACAAGAGCTGGTAACTACAATGCTCTACTCTTTGATACTGTTATGCGCACTCAGGAGGTGGCGGACCATATGAGTAGTTGATATGGAAGCAACAGCTAGACTTCAGTTGACCATTAATTTTCTGATATTGAAAGCCAGTGTCAGGCTGAGACAAAGTAAATCAAGTTTATAAAAGGGGGTCAAAAATTAAAAAAGTTATTATAATTCAAGAATTGTTCCTCTGCTTCTTGCATAAGCTCAGTCATGACTGGTTCTCTTTTTACATTGCCATCTTCTTTTTTTTTTTTCCTCTAATATTTTCTTTAAAACTATTGTCTGGAGCATTCCATTAAAACGTACTATAAAAGAGAAAAAAAACAATTTCACCTCTATTGAAATGCACTGCGTTCCAAGCTGTGTCTGTATAAAGTATCTCTTTATTTAGTTGCAGCATACCTGGCTTGAATTCAAGAATAAAGCTTTCTCCAGAAATGAGACAGGAACGCCAGCAGAGTAAGTATGAATAAATACACCCATCTTTGCATAACATTATTCTGTGTGAAACACTTTGAGGCCTGAACATAAGAGAGTGCTATTGTTCCATTATACGGTAGTCGGGTTCTTTACAAATGATCTGTGCTTATTCACAACATTTCTCAGCTAAAATAGCTTCTGTTCTGTCTGACTTTGTGATCTGTATTCGCCTCAGAGTGTCTGTTTATCAGCCATTTGTTTTCTTTCTTGTGTTACCTTCCCTTCACCATGCTGAATCATTTTCTAAATTGTGTAGAATCTTAACAGACTGGCTCAATCTATGATGCCCACTTCTAAGTTTGGGAAGGTCTCCATAAACCTTATAACCACTTGGATTACAGTGAGGGGCTAAAAGGAGCCAAACAAGCCTGTACGAGATATTGGGAAGTTCTGTATTGCTTCTTAAAGTGACACTAAACTCAGGAGTTAAATCTTAAAAATACATTCAAGTACCTTTTAAAGGAGAACTATGAGGTGAGTGAAAATCACCTGTACTCATAGTTCGAGCCGATGTGTGACAATGAAACTGTCACACGTTGTCTCAGTAGATCAGGAAATGAGCGAACACATATCATCTCCCTGCAGAGACCGGTGACTGTCACTCACCGCTGCCCGCAGGGTTTCCAAGAATTTTTCAGGTAAGTACAAATTTCTGCCTTAATGCAGGTATTGTTGGTTTAAGAATCCGAATCTGACCAATATAAAACTAACCAAATGACATAACAAATAGGGCAGAACCACATTAGGCAAATAGGTGTTTGCATTTCTAGTTGACCATAAATCAGCCATTTTGTGTAGTTATATTACAAATGCTCAGATAAAGTGAACATTGCTTGACATTGCTCTGGGTAATTCCTACTCCGTCTTCCTTACAGGCTTGCTCAAGCATGTAAAAATGTGAAGCGTCAGCTGTGTTCTGTGTACCGCCAGCTATTCCTGAGTTCTCCAATAAGTGGCACGCATGCCTTGTCTCTAAATATACAAACACGAGTCAGGAAACATGTTCAGTAAGTACTGTAGTCATGTATATGAGTTCTCAATTACTGGTATTGTCATACAGATTGCAGTCCTTATTTTATAACACCACTGAGGTGGCGTACTTCAGCCTCCGGGACGACACAATGTAGCCGCATGTCGGCAGGTGGTCAGGGTCCTCTCCTGGGCGGAGAGTCTGGTTCTGGCCCTCTTGGCAGTCTACATTCCGGGGGTGGACGATTGGCTGACCGACTACCTCAGTTGCGGTCGGTGGTCCCGGGAGGTTGGTCCCTACACCCGGTGATTTTTTTTATATTTTTTTTTCTTTCATCAGCTTTGTCTTCGCTGGGGGATGCCAGACACCTGGCGTCTCAACTCCGCCGGCAGGTGGAGATGTTCGTTGCCCAGGCTCTAGATATCTGGCCGGCAGCGTTGGGGACCCTGATGGCTCCCTGGGAGTCTTACGGTCTGCTTTCTGTCTTCCTCCACTATGCCTGTTGCCTCATCTTCACCGACGGATCGAGGGTGTCGCCGTCATCCTCGTGGGCCCAGTTTGGCCTTGGTGAGTGTGGTATGTGGCCGTGGTTCGGCTGGTGGATTACTAACTGGAGACTTGTCAGCAGGTGGGGGGTGTGGCCACCGGCAGGGGCCGCCCCTAGGCTGTAATTGGTCTTTAGTTTTGTGCCTAGCGTCCTTCTCCTGCAGGTGGCGATATTACCCTACCATACAGGATCTACGATCTGTTGCCCTGTGTCCTTCAATGAACGGAGAGAAAAGGATTTTACGGTGAGTACAAAAATCCTATTTTCACTTGCAGTTGTGTCAAAGTGACTTGATCAATGCCCGAATCTTATAATGTGGTGTCTGTGATTTTTAGAATGGCCTCAATTTATTATTCATAAGTTTGACCCAAACAGGGGACTAGTTGCCTTTTTTGGATTTTTAAAATGTCTTCTATAACTCTATAGTCTGCACCTACTCCCTATTTCATCCAAAGATGTCAAAGTATCAAATCTTTTGTGTCATATCTCAATCTTCAAACCATTCTCATTGGGTCTTGCCAATAATTTGATTGAAGAGCGAGTACTCGAAGGGAGAGTATTTGGGCAGTATAATGTGTTGTGACGAGTTTCACAGACGCAGTCTGCTTCTCCAGGCAAGATAGTGCATTATCTAAATTCTATGAGAGCACAACATATATCAATTAGCCCTATAACATAGCAACACGCATTCATGTATTAAACATTATTGAACAATGCCCTTGTGGTTTTTTTATAGTGGCACAGACATGTAATAAAATGTTTACAGCAGAAGGTCCCAAATTTTAGAGAGCATTCTTCTATTAGCACATTGTTTTCAGTGTCTGATTAAGCAGTAAAACAAATTAGTGCTTCATCCATCTGCAGTGCCAACATTAAGTTAGGTGGTTGTGATCTCCGAAATATCAGCTGAAGCTCAAAAGCATAGCTGCAGCCATTTCAAGCTTTAAACTGGCATAATCCCAGAAATGTTTGCTATGTTTGCATGTTTCCACACAATAGTTTTGGGACATCAATCATACGCCTCCCAAAGCACCAAAAAAATGCCCACATAATAAAAATATTCTGCTGTTTTTGGATTTGTAGTACTACGTTCTTTGAACAGTCCCACTTGGTGCCCTGTTACGGAACTGTAATACAATGGGATTGTTTCAACGGCAAATGTTAGGTACACAGCCAGACTACCAGGAAAATAATTTACCTTGTCAAGTAAAGATCACCGAATCATCAGATCTGCTGATGGGTTTTTTAATGTGAAAATAGTAAAACTGTGGAATTCCCTTCTACAGGCAGTGTGGAATTCCCTTTTACAGGCAGTGGTATCAGAAGTGTGTGTGTGTGTATATATATATATATATTGAACTGGATGGACTCTTGTCTTTATTTAACCTCACCTACTGTGTTACTATGTTATTTCATGTACAGATTCCAGCTTTAACTGCTGTTGATCACTAAAAGCTAGCAAGCAATATACAAACTCCATGTTTTTTTAGGCATTGTATAGATCACACCCTAGACTTAAGGCAAACCTGTAGTGAGAAAATATGTATCTAGCTGTTGCTGACCTCTCCTTTGCAAAATGCTCACTGCCTGACGGTCATACTGATTCTATGGCTTCAGAACTTTTAAGCCCACCACTGACGTGGAACATGTATTGGGAGTCCTGCCTTCTCTTTGACTGTAGTTGCTGCATGCTTGTTCTCTGCCAGTAACTTCAAAAAAAGAGTTTGCAGTCAATGGATCAACAATTTCTGAAGGAGATCATATCTCAACCTACATATTTCTGTCAGCACAGGTCTCCTTAAGAACCGTACTTTTTTTAGATTTTTAAAGGTTAGCTTTACCCTTGGAAATTGTACAATAATCTGCCTATAATGTTCTGGTCTCTTTCCTTTGAAGACCGTTCCCAACTTGTAGTGTTGGACACGTTCGGTACTAATCCACATGAACTTCACATTCTGGATTACATATATGTAGCGACATATTGGAGCTCTGTGTCCCACTAAAGAAGTTTTGTGTTTGGATGATATGTTCCACGAATGAGAATGTGTTAATAAATTGGAACAGGACACTCCTGTGTGATGATAACGTGAAAAGCCACCTCTACGCTGGTAGCATGTTATAGTAAACAGGAAGGAAGTTTAAAGATCTTTTCTTTTTTTTTTTCCAGGGAGAAGTTAATGGACTGGAAGGAGTTTTTGCTGGTGAAAAGTAAAAGAAATATAACAATGGTGACATATCCTTTTACCACTGAGAAAACCTGCAGGTTTTTTTTCCTTCATTACCCATTTAAATTTAAAGCATCTGTCAGGGCAAAATAGAAAGAAAATCAGTACATCTCTGCAATACTTGCACATTTCACTATGTTTTGTGCCCCTAAAGACCCTGCAAGTAGAGAACAATTTCTGTTGCTCTTCCAGACATGAACTTGTCCTGTTGTGGAATGACCACACACATATTTTTTTTGTAAATTGACTGGTGTCAGTCTTGCTCAGTTGTCTTCTACTAAACTACTCAAACCCATCCCACTTTCCTATCTTTACATGACAGGACAGGTTTGAATTTCTGACATGATCAAGAGGTATTTTTTTCCCCCCGAAGTTCATTGTTCTGGTTTTCGTGCATCTTAAAGGACCTGTCTAATTACAAAGACCCCTTCTTTAGACACCTCTGTGTAGTACACTAGAAGATGCTCCTTCTCTTCCCATCATAGGCAATGACCATTGCTGTAGTCCATCCTTGCTGATTAACAGTGCTCATATTATTGCAGCTAGCCCTCATTCAGATCTCTGCGATGTGGGAGCATGTCCATGCCGCATAAGAACCCGCATTGCATAATAGCGCATTTTGTAATGTTGACTGCGGTGTAATTATTTCTTAATGACACGCCAACGCTCCCAGCCATCTATGTGCGTTGCATCACTCCACATTTCACAGGTACCCTTTTAGCAAGCGGTGTTCAGTTTAGCTGTGGTAGGTAGCCCATTGAAATGAATGGGCTGCCTACTGCAATGCACCACAAGAACACCATTCACCATATCTGCAATGTTGCACACGGTATGAACAGAGGCAAGAAGTTGGATATGACCATCACAATTTCTATTTCTAAATCTGATTATCCTAGTCTTGTTTGGTGGCCAATACAACAGCAATATAGATCACGGGTTTGTAGCACTTTAAAGTAAAAATTACAATTGAAAGCTTAATATGCTGTTATTGCATGTTGTTGGTTCATGCTGCTTCTTGAATAAGGTTCTCTCCTAGTCTAAAAAACCAATGCCGTCAAAGATAGCTACCAGCCTGTTGCTTTTTTAGAAGATAGGTATACCCAAGCAGAATAGGCATCACTTTTAAACCACTGTTCCTGTACTACTTGCACACCTTTTATAGTTTGTTTTTAGAAGAGTTCCACTTTAAACAAGAATGCTGATAAGCACTGTTTTCAACTCTACATTATCCAACTGCGATTTCCGGAAAGCAATAACCCCTTTCTGTAGGAAAAAAAAGCATTTACAGCTTATATAAACCAAATGGCATTGTACACCGAGGCACTGAATTAAGGACCACATCCAGAGCCTTTTGGCTTCAGCCTCATGTTATCTCTGGGTCAAGCAGACTGTACAGCATGGTGAGCCAGATAAGGGGAACCAATCGATAGGAACTGAACTGCAGCATCAAATATGATCAGACACCGAAGCCAACAGTCATTTTGGCACAATGCAAAGTTGAACGAATATGAAAAGGTGAATACTTTGCCTGGCACTTGTGTGTACTGAACCATTTAGCTCAGTGTGCTTTTTATGCTTCAGGGACAGCTCAGGCAGTGTTAGGAATGAATGCCAAGGCCTCCAGAACAGTTGTAATGGAGAAAAAAAACTCTGCTGCCACTCTAACAGAATCTTTTCAACTTTTGGTTTATGTAACTACTGTTAGTCAGCATAGGTAGTGCAGAAGTTAAGCAAAGACAAAACTATTTTTCAGTTTGTTAGACAATGAATACTCTACCTCCTTTGTCACTGCAGCCTGGGATGTGGCTCCTGTTGCCCCTCATAGACTGTGCATGTTGTAAAAGTGCTGGAGTCCAAATACAATCCATAATTCCTTTTTGCTAAAGAAAGTAAAAAGTTCAGTTGTTAGGTAGAGGCGGGACAGACTTCCCTGAAAAGATGAGTTTTTAGGCATTACCTAATGGCAGTGGAAGGAGTACAAGATCGCTGGACAGGTTGGGGTAGGGAGAGATTCAGGAGAAGTCTTAACTAAGGCTTGTATAGCTGAAACACTGTTCTGAATTTTGACTTTTAATTAACAAAGGGGAATTAAGGCTTGTATTTGGACTCCAGGGCATTAACTTTTTAGACAATGAAGTCCTATCCTAAAAACCATAAAATATGTTAATGTTAGATTAGCACTTTCTTTAAGGAAATGGTTGCAAATGGCAAGACTGTCTATTTTTCAGGATATGTAAATTTAGGTGAGGACTGCATTTTCTAACACTAGATGGCTGTATTTCCATCCACTTTGCACATTGCAGTTATAACACATTAAATTGTGTGTTATTTATCTGAAGCAGATCTATAGTGATACTTAAATGTGCATAAATAAACCTTTAAAGCACAGCATTCACAACTGTGGTAATAATCTGGGTGAGAAAGAATTAAGTACTTGAAAGACTGACAAAAGAATATGATGTAAAGTCTGCCATATAATCTTTTCAGGGAACACTTAAGGGATCTTGACATGATAATGCTGGGGATGCATACAAACATCTTCACTGATGTTGTTCAGGCTGCCTACTCATGCAGCAGCAAGTCTTCGGTGATGGCTAAAAACAAAATAGTAAAAATGTATTTAGGCCCATTATGGTTTACCCATAGCCTGGCTGGAAAACTACTACTAGGAGCCATCAGCTGCCTATGATCTGGGATGCCCTGACCATTGTACGCACTCCCAGTATCCCCAGCACGAGTGCTCCCCCTCGTTCAAGATCTGCACATGCACGGTGCTCCCTCGGTTGCTGCAGCAGCTGAGCTGCAACAAGGGAGGGTGGGTGCACCTTGCATACACAGGTCTTGAAAGAAAGGGAGTGCTTGTGCTATTTATACAGAGAGTGCACTCAACAAACGGGGCATCTCAGATCACAGACAAGACAGCACTGATTGCTCCCACTAGACGTTTTTCATCCAGGCTGTGGGTAAATCTTGATGGGCCTACAAGTATTGCAATTAAACTTCAAATTGTAAAGCTACACAGTGTTTTACAAGTACAGTAGTACATTCAAGGGTGCCTCGAATTGAATGCATAGTTTAGCTTTGATTACGGCATGCATCTATTAAACTTACTGCAAATTGGAGGTGGCGCCTGGTCTGTGTTTTTGTTGCATGTTGTCGAAACGCCAGATACTTCCTGGTTGAGAAGGCAGCCCCTTGGTTCCTAGCATTGTCGGAATGGTTACCAGTCCTATTGGTTTGCGCCGGCCTGAACCTTATCAACATTTATTTCCATCCAGAGTTGTATTCATTTTTCACAAAGATCTTGTAGTGATGATGGGAGTGTTGGACCACTGCATAAAGTCTTCTCCAGCACATCCCAAAGGTTCTCCATGGGGTTAAGGTCTGGACTCTGTGGTGGCCAATATGTGTGGAAATGATATCTCATGCTCCCTGAACCACTCTTTCACAACTGATCCCAAGGAATCCTGGCATTGTCATCTTAGAATATGGCCATGCCATCAGGGAAGAAAAAAAAAATCCATTGATGGGAAAACCTGGTCATTCATTATGTTCACATAGGCAGCTGACCTCATTTTCTGGGGACAGACCATTGCTGAACCTAGACCTATTATCCAATGGAAGGCTCTGACCTATTTGCTTAGCTAAATTCAGGCGGTGCCTTTTTTTTCGGTGTGTGTATATATATATAAACATTTTTTCTAAACTAAAAAAAATAACTTGTTTTGTTTAACCAAGTAAAAAAGGGAGCATTACCCTAAGAATTTGAGAATGCAATGTTTTCCTTAACCTCTGTGTTCCACTTACTTAGAAGACTTCCCTGGCCTGGTGCATTTCATTTACGTGGATCGCACCGTAGGACAAATGCTGGCCCCGTGCATAAACATAGAAGATAACTCCACCAGTGAGCTCGGGAACAGCTTATTGGCGAATTTCATAAAAAACAAGGTATTTTCTGAGAAAGCATTCACCGTGTCTAATGTGCTTACTGGGCAACATTTAATAGATGAGTCTGCACATCTTCAAAGAAAACACTTTGACAAAGAGTAACTGAGCGCTTTGCAATAGTCTAAGAGCAGGGAAATTCGCCCGAGGTTAGAGGAATTTGTAATGTAAAGATGTGGAAAGAAAGACAAATCCAGCGTTTTTATACTGACAGAATTGTACCATTGAACTGTGTGAAGGCAACCAAATGACCTCCTCTATTGAGCAGTGCTTACTATTAAGGATGCTGTTGTAACGGCTGTCTAAACATATGCGTGGATAAAAGCTTACATATGTTAACAAGTTTTTTTTTTTCAGGTTGTCTTTGCTTATTACAATTTATTGGTTAGTGTGGAAAAAATAATTTTGGGTTTCCTTTTGACTTGCATAGCCAAGTTGCATGCTTGACCATGTCTGCCTCCTTCTGGGTCAGTAAAAAAACAAACATTGCAAATCTTTTTTCATACATTTAGGCCAAAATGTATTCTGCTACATTTCTTAAGTAAAAAAAATTAGATACCAAACATGCCAAGCCTTGAAATTGCGTGCACCCGTGAAATCACAAAAAAAACTACCATACCCAAAAACACGTACGTCGGCGTGAGAGCAATAATTTTAGGGCCATCAATCACTGTTTACACTAATCTGACCAGCGGTAAAAGCTTTTAAAGCGTCACCTATGGCCAGTTTTGGGTATGGTAGTTTTTTGCGATGCACACAATTTTAAGGCTTGACATGTTTGGTGTCTATTTACCCACGTGACCCGGTCTTTTATATTTTACAAAAAAATGGGTACTAATAAATGTGTGATTAACATAGGGAAAACAGTTTCATTTTTATTTTTCCAAACTTTTTTCTTTATATAGTAAAAAATAAAAACCCCAGTGGTGATTAAATACCACCAAAATAAAGCTCTATCTGTCCAAGAAAAATGGTCAAATTCATTTCAGTACAGCGTTGCATGGCTGAATAAATACCGCAGCGCTAAATGCTGAAAAATGGCCGGGGCAGGAAGGGGGTTTAACACCCCGGTCAGCAAGTGGTTAATGTCACTTTAAATCTGCATAGAGTTTATCTTTAAGAGCCTAATGTCAAAGGGCTTTTCTTTGCATCAGAACTGCTTCTCTCCCTACACAAGTCAATGGGAACAGACAAAGCAAGTTGATGCATTTTGGAGGTCAAATGCAAGTGAGGAGGTGGTCAACTGCAGCCAAATGCATCTATCATTGCACTTTGAATGGTAGATGTGTCCAAAAATGTCAAATGCGAGCAGAATACACCTGAAAGGCAAGCTACATCTGTTGACGGGCTTTGAACTTCCGTCCATGGGCTAAGTTTTAATTCAGACACTATAGGGAGGTGTAGGCAGGTCAGTCAGTAAAATATGTAATTGCTTGATGTGGAATTGATTCTGAGGAAGTAAGGCCAGGATTGGATAATACCCCTTGATGCATAGGTCTGAAGCTGTTGGAGAAAGCTAGCTGATGTGGTCCTCTCTTAGAAAAACATTGGTAGGTCCACCCTTCTTGTGCCGCCTCCTCCTCAACTGGTGAAGAATTTCCACCTTTAGTTATTTTTGTATCTGGAAACCTCTTTTAAATTTACAGAGAATGACTAAGAGGTTTCTTGCTATGAATACGTTCAGCCCTGTCTTGTACCATGTCTTACTTTTTGCTTTCTCTTTTGATTCATGTTACATGTGTAGAAATCACATGAATTGGGTATTTATGTGTGTCAGTGATTGTAAACAGATATGTTAAACATATTGATTAGCTCCATGTTATCTGCAGTAGAGTGCAATCATTTAAAACCTTGGTTCTCAACTGGTGGGTCGTGACCTCTTGTTCAATGGGTCACCACATGCCTCACACTTTTCTAGGCGAGAACCTCCTCAGCCTCCCCCTAGAGTAGCACTGTCAGTTCTTGCACCAAGCAGCCTTTCAAAATATGCTGCACAATGCTGTGTGTCCGCTTGAGGTGGGGTGGGCTAGGGCTATGGCAGTGAGGGAGCTCCATGCATATGTGGATCGCTTACAGCTCCCTCACGTGTCCTGTAGATGTGCCTGGACCGGAGTGATGTCACATTCTGGCTCCCGGCACCTCCTACAGTGTGTGCAAGGGAGCTGTACAAGTGAATGAACATATGGATGGAGCTCCACCACAACACAGGCTGAGGATCCACTTCACTTCTCATACGGTAGGGAGACTGGGTGGATAAAGAAAAAAAGAGATTGTGTCTGTGGTTCTGTGTGTCTGTCAGTGTTTTTGAGGGCCCATTCACATTAGTACAGTGCATTAATCGCACAGTCCCATGTGATTAGTGCACTTTACCACGCGATTGCACCTACCACACATTCTAAATTAGGTGCAGTGAATTGATATTGATTTAAATGACACCCCAAACGCATCTCCCACACACAGTTCTATCGCCCGCATCGGAATGAGCAGTGCCGCAATGCCATGTGTTCCATTGCAGTGCAACTTGGGTCACGAATTAATGACCAAGGACAAATGCTGGTCCTGATGTTCAACAGGTTGAGAACCACTGCTTTAAACCATGTTTTCTAGTTATATCAAAAGTTAATCTCTTGGATCATAAACTTGCTGGAATAGCTTCTGGTAGGCCTCAGTAGACTTGTGGCCTACCGACAGCTATTCCAGCAATTAACGCAATTAAAGTAGTATTAAACCCCCCAACTTTTTTTCAGTAATAAATCCAGACCAAACAAATGATACATTGCCCAGCAAAGTGTTTTAAAAATGTAACCCTTGCAGTGGGGCCACCCCCACACTGCAAGGGTTAAGTGCTCATTTTGGTCTAGGGGCTGGAATAAAGAAGAAAGACTCACCTGATCCTCGGTCCTCCAGTGGTGAGTGCTCCGGATGTGGAATGTCCCCATGGCATCCTCTGATCCAGTGCAAGTCATTGGACTTGATTAGACATGATGACATCAGCGGTACTTAGACCATCGAAGCCAAGAGACTGCAGGGTCTGGGCTAGCGGCCTGGCTGGACCCAGAATCATGTGAGTATATCTTTTTTTTATTTTAGCCCCTAGACCAAAAATGAGCACCTGACAGTGCTGGGGTAGTCCCACTGCAAGGGTTAACTTTTTTTACATTTCCAGAGCTCTTTTTTAAAACTTTTTCACCCATGTAGTTAGTCATCATTTTTCTAAACAGCTGACTCTCTGAACTCCATTTCCCTGAACTTCCTGCTGATCATGAGGGACAGAGCAGTCTCCTGTAGCTGTCCATCTGCTGGCTTGAAGAAGAGGGAAGGGAAGAGCGAGAGGCGGAGAGGAGTGACTTGCCCTGCCCTGTTATACCTGTGTGTTTGTGGAGATGCACACAGTTTACTAGCACAGACAAGGGTGGCTCCATAGGGCCCTGAAAAAAAAAAAAACAATCTCAGGGCCAGTACTCGAGAGACCATCTGATTCAGGAAGCAGCCTCCATTGTAAGCGATTAATTCAGTGGGAACTATTATAAACAGTTTCCTTTATGACTTTGTGTTTACTGCTTACATTTCTATTTTCTGCTTTGATGTATTGCATACATGTACATCTTGTTCTCTGTAACATTATACAGGCTCAATTACAATGAACAGGCTCATATACAATGCTATTATACAGGCTCATTACAATGAACTCAGTTTTCTGTTCTTCATTTATATTACAGTGGCTACTAACTTGATTTGACTTCTTTCTATAGGTTTGGTCACTTATAGGTCTGTCTCGAAGATACCTTCAGAAAGGCTACACCACACTAACGTTTCGTGATGGGGATTATTACTGTTGTTACTTCCTGTGGTTTGAGAATGAAGCTGTGAGTGGTTTGCTTTCATGCATGACTGTAATATATTTATAAGTGGTCTTTTTCCTCTCTACCTGGAAGTATATAAAAAGGCTACATGAGTCACATATTTTTAGTTGCGGTCTTTTAGAAAAACATATCCTCTGACAACAAAGGAAGGAAGGAAGTGGATGAGATTGATGCTAATATAGACTTGGATATCTGTTTAAATTGGGCATACTCAATATATGTAAATGCAAATTGAATCTGGAAATGTACCAGATTTACAGTGACTACGTCCTATAAGATGTAGTCACTATTCAGCAGTTCAGTTGTCTGAATACAATAGCCGGCAGTGCAGGTTCCTTCATCTATGTTGTTTAGTGCAGCCTTTCTCAACCAAAGTGCTATGGCACTTTGGGGTGCCTTCTGGCTTTCTCAGGGGTCCCTCGAAATGTTCTCACAGCATCATGCCTAGCCATGGTGTAGGCAGGTTGGCTGTCAACACTTTGAACATGAATGACACCTATCCGGGGATTCATTCAGAAAAGGAGCTGTAGCTCCTGATTTGATGGTAGGGCTCCAATGTGTAAAGGTGGCCATACACTGGCCGAATTTTAGCCGTTTTTTAATGTACCGGACGAAATTCGCACATTGTGAGGGGCTGTCGGCTCCCTTTGAGCCGGTATTCCTCAATCAGCTGATCAGAGGAGCCAGCTGGAAAATCTTCGTACGATCAGAGCCGGCAGCCAATGAAGGACAGGACTCTGATGTGTAGGGGAATGAAACACTTTTTTTTTGTGTTTTATGTGGGGTCCATACTTAAAATCCATTACATTTTAGATAGGTGTGACTCGAGAGTTTGCTTACTTTTAAAGGATGCCATGACTGAAAAAAAAATAGGCTGAGAAAAGCTACTGTACTGTGAATGGGGGAATTGGTTGATTTTATAATCTGATTTAGCCCCCGGGCCGAGAGAACATCTAGTCATGTATGGCTATTTTTATTCGTGTCCAATGTGCCTGTGATGTCACTGCGGTAAGAACCTGTCACATTGTGGTGCAGTTACTAATCATTGGGCACCACAGTCACTGACAATGGTCCAACTTGAAGAACCAACCGCTTCTGCATTCCTCCAAAGAAATTATTTTTAAGGATGGGGGTATAAGCTATATTCAATAACTGAGCTGCATGCTGGTTCACATCCTACTGATAATAACATCTGGGATAATCTCTGTGATCATTTAGTGTTCTTTTTTTTTCTCTATAAAGAAGAGAACTCTACCATAATTAAGCCCAATAGGTATCCCCTTTTAAAGAATGGGTGCTGAAATTAATATACAAAATGAGATGTCACAAGCACACTGGACATATGTGTCCAAGTCAACGTCTTTTACTTGGGCATATTGTCACAAGGACGGCAAAGTTCCAGAGCCGAGCTGGGTCCCTTCATCAGGCGCAGGCCTGAGTATGAGTCATTCAGAGTCTGATGTATGAGTCCTACTGAGCCTGATGAAGGGACCATGAAACGTTGCCTTGCTTGAGAAAATATGAGTCAAAGCACGCTTGTTTGGACACGTATGTCCGGTGTGCTGGTGACATCATGTTTCTCTACCATAATCATACACATGCTTCATTTGTATGTCTCTTGATGGGGAACAGTATGAATGGCTCTCAACAGGATGTGATTTCAGCAAGGACAGGTAGCTCTCTGATCGTCTTTCAGTAAAAGATCAGCCCTGTATAATCACTCTGTGCCATCCAAGTCAGGTTAAATGGAGTAAATGCAACATTTCCAAAACAATGTGCATTATTACATTCTCCTGAAGTGAACATTCTCATTTCTGTGTCAGATTATGGTCCGTCTCAAGGTCATCATGTATATAACAGCCAAACATGTTGTCTTATTGTTTTCTTCTTTTTCTTTAACAGGGTGAGAAACTAGAAGTTATTGATGTTCCAGTGTTAGGAGATGATTCTGCACCTATAGGAATGCTAGCAGGAGAATATTACAGGTGATTGCTGGTGATAATAGTTTGTTTTGTATCTTCTAAGACTGGCTAGCCTTAAAATAAACCCTGGAGTAGAAATTGCAGATGAATTTTGATGTCTTTTTATTGACTGCCCTTGGAATAACCTGAGAAACTTTTTTATTGAAGCGGACCTTTACGCTCAAAAATCAAATTCTACCAATGCATCCCTCTATGTATGATGATTAATAATAACATGGACATGTCAGGTGTAAAGTGCTGTGATTTTGAAATACTTGCATTCACTTCCTGCTTTGAATGACTTCAGTTTGCCAAAGCAATGCACACTAGGATTGCCTTGTCATCAGCTGGGCATTGCTCTGAAATCTCATCTGTAATGTCACGAGATCTCAGTGTAAGTCATTTTCCTCCCCTGAGATGATGTGCATGGTCACATGTCTAGTCACGTGTGCCAGAAATCCAGGAAGTAAAAGGAGAGCTAGTAATCTGCCCTTAGTAAACATGGCCACTGCCAATAGACTGGGGAAGAAAAGAGAAATAAGCAATGCAAAGAATACAAAGCCAGCAATTATCTAGAATTATGTGTTTGTAGATTTGTCATTTCTAAACATTTCTAAAGGTGTGTTTTGTTATTTTAAAGATAAGGGTAAAGGTCTGATTTAACTCTTGCAGTGGAGTTCCTCCCGCACTGCAAGGGTTAAGTGCTTGTTTGTCTCTAGGTTAAAAAAAATTGTTGTACTCAACCGATGTTCTCAGCCGACTTGTTCTTAGACTGGTCCTTCCAACCTCTCTCCCGCCAACTCTGCAGCGGTCTAAGGTCCCATAAATCATCACATCCCATGCACCATGTATAGCCCTGAGGATTCTGAGGAATATTTCAATGCTGCAGCGCAGGAGGGAATGCTGTCGCAGACACCTGGCTGCGAGCTTCGGGTGCGTATAACTTTATTTTAGCACCTAGACAAAAATGAGCACCTATCCCATGCAGTGTGGGTTTAGGCCAAGGTTTAAGAAAAAGTTTCCCTGGAGTTTTTCTTTAAATACCAAGGTGCACTGAAATGCAATGGCCATCAGCTTCCATGTTTGCCACATCTGGACAACCTCTCCCTCCTCCAGTACTTTACTATTTATGGGGTAATGGGTGCTGGACATCCCATAACTGGCAACCACAGGACCTGTTCACAACTTTGCATATCAGTGTGATGTGGAACATTCTGTGGAACATTAGGGCTGGTCTGTAGGCACTCTAGACTCATACAAAGTAATTCAAGCTAAATAAGGGGCTACTTTTGTTCCTCATGGTCCCTGTGTGTTGTAAAGTAGTCACCGCTCCAAGATTACTCCCGAGATGGACTACAATCTCATGTTTAGTTTACTAATTTGTATTGAGATTGTAGTCCATCACAGTGAGCTTGGAGCGGTGACTACTTTACAACACACACAGGGAACATGGGGAACAAAAGTAGCCCCCCTCCAGAAGGAAGGACAGTGTCGGCACCAATTCAGAGATGATTTGAGGTCTACAGCCGAGTGATACACAAATAAGATACATTTTTGTTAATAGTTAATGTACTTGACTGTATTTTAAGGTTTAACTCCTGAGTTTAGAGTTACTTTAATCAGATCAGGGATGTTGGCCCAGGTTGGTATTGCATCATTACCTAGTTCATCGGGTTGAAAAAAAAGTACATTGAGGTGGTGTGTGTGTGTGTGTGTGTGTGTTTTTCACATCCATTCCCAAATTTAAGACCACTCTAATGTTTCTTCCCAGTTAGAGCAATGATCAGCTTCTATTTCCAGCTACCTGCACTGTGAACCTAGGCAGGTCCTCCTTTTTTTTTCTTTTCTATCCATTTTGAGCATTCTTCTTGTATGTCACTTTACAGAACAAAATGTATTCTAATATTTTCTTTTCTGAAGTGTTCCTGTGAGATTTTCCATTTTATAGTCCTTTCAAAATGTTTGGTTTAAATGTTAATTAGATGCAGAAATTCTTTCTGTAACTAACTTTGCCATTTCATTATTAAAGGTAAAATGTCCACACTGTGCAAAGCTGAAGCAACTGGGAAAACACTCATAATCAGGAGCTTCTGCATTAAAACAAACTTGGCAGAAAAAAAAAATATAACATTTTATATGTCTGCGTTTGATGCATCCTTAGAAGCCCCTTAGACATGTATTTGCATAGGGCTAATGTTCAGACACTAAGAGCTTCATTGTGTGGGTGCTACTTTTTATTTGAAGTTTAAAAGAAACTTGCCCACAATATACTGAAAGCGCAGCAGCTGGGACAGATCCCAATAATGCTGTTGAGATCCACCCAGCTGCGTGAGTGACAGCTAGCTCTGCCTATCAAGAGGCAGAGCCAGTTGTGCCCTCCCCTGTTCATTCCTCTAGTCAGCGCTGGAGGAGGGGAGGGGGGAATCCCTGCGGGGAGCAGTGACTGCAGGGAGACGATCGGGAAGTGAGTGGATCGGCGGCATGTTTCTGCTCACTTCCCGTTCGATGGAGCCGACCTGTGATTGCTTCTTTGTTACAGGTGGGCTCTAACTATGAGGGTGAGTGAAAATCACTCACCACATAGTTCTCCTTTTTAAGGTTTTTGGGGGGGCTCTTAAGACAGGGTGGAGGAACAATGGGGTACTGTATGGTACCTACTATGCAGAAGAAAGTTTTCTTTCTTTTTGTCCGTCTGATTCAGGTCTGTATAGTATTTCTGTGGTCATAAATCTCAGCAGTGACATCTGGAGTGACATTTATTGGGGGGTATATGACTGCATATTGGGATAAGGTCTAAAGTTTCAAATGTTTTTTATGTGCCCTTATGTTGAGCCTGCATGGATCAATTCTGTAGAACGCAGCTCAGCGCACCTGGTGTGAACGAGCCTTTAAGGGGACATGAATGCTGGAAGCTGTGTCCAAAAACAACAAGCATAGGGATTAGGACTAGTGACCAGTATGGCCCGTAGGCTTCCTGCAGCGGATTTTTTTTCCTCAATCCTGACTTACCCTGTCTTGTGCTGGATTGTGTCTCTCTGTGGAGGTGGCTATCTTGGTAGAGAAGCAGGGCTTTACTTCTTCGTGTCAGTGTGTCCCTTGATGACTGGGGATCTGATAACTGGCGGGGGAATATTCAAGCAGCAGAAGTAGATGTGCGCAAAGCACTGTTCCACTGAAAGAATGAAGCAGAAATATGCATGCAGGTCAGATTCCTCTCGAGCAAGGAGCACAACAGTGACATCACCAAATCTCTTGAGACTAAAGGTGACCATACGCTGTGCAAATTTTGGCCGGTCCAGTTGATCGAAGGAGCAAGTTGGAAAATCTTCATATGAAGCAAGCCGGCAGCCAATGAGCTGCCGGCCCTATTTAGGTGTTCTGACAGCGGCTGCCAGCTGCTGTCAGAATAAAAAAGAAACCGCGGAGATTCCTCGGTCAACACGCTTGTAGCATTGATGGAGGAATCTGCTATATTTATTTTTTTACACTCATCCCATGGGTTAAACAACAAAACAAAATAAAGCAGTGTATGGCCAGCTTTACAGTCTGAGGCAGCAGTGCCTTAAATCTCACACTGCAGATATACAGGTATGAGGCTGTTGGCACCGTTATCTACGCGTTTCCACATACCAGGAAGTGCACTGCAAATTTGCAGGAGGAAGACAAAATGGGCTTTTTATCAGGGTACCACTTACGCACAATTAACAACTGAAGATATTCCCTATAGCATGGTAGATCTTCATTATCTGGGCTCAGGTCCACTTTAATATGATAAGAGATGTTTGATCCACTAGCTTGCACTTACAGTGTATCTCCATATCCATGAAACATTTGGATCATATATAGCATACCCATTCATACAAATCTCCCAACTGTCCCTCATTTTGGAACCAAAGTCCTCTGTCCATCTTTCTTTCTTTCTCAGTTGTTCCTCTTCTTGGCCTGATGTGTAGATCTCTGTAACAAATGTATTATTTAACTCTCAAGTGTACTGCACCAGGCTTTTATTTCATCTTTTAATTATTCAATTTATTTTGAAAAGTCAAAATAATGGAAAAGTAGCAAGGAAAGAAAGCCAATCATATTTGTGCATATTAACCCTCATGGTGCGCATTACTGGAGGCAGGACGTGGACATGCCTACATACTGTACTTCATGATGTAATGTGTCCCTATGTCCTATCTCAGAAGGTTGGGAGGCATGATTATAGGTTTGCTTTATTTCGAATATGTTTATCTAGCTTGTGATCTCATACCGGCAGGTTGTTATTTGTTTTCTATTTGTATTGCGATACAGTTTGTATTCGTCGATCAATTGTTCTAGTGTTATAATCCGTCTGTGTTCTTTACCCTTGTTTGTGACACAATAATTGTTGCCATGGCAGATGGCACCATACAAATTGGTAATCATGATAACATGCCAAGGGCAAAGTCATTAAGGCAACTTTTTTAACTCTTTCCTGATCAGATTGTTTTAAAGCTTAGATGCCTAGACAAAGTTTAGCACTGTCGGTATGTATTATTTAAGTCGACCATTTACTGTTATCATTTTTTTATTCAGCCTATACCTCTATCCATGCTAAACAATTTAGTTAGACAAATCTCCTGCTTCACCTATTGTATTAGGATAGTGGTGAGCGGGGGTATCCTTAGACGTCTCGCTGCCTGAGGTGGGATGGGGGAGCTGGTTGCAATGCATGTTCTTTGGTGGAATTAGTTACTCTTGGTGCAAGTTCCAGGTGAGGGGGGGTTGCTTGTGTCGGTGGCTTGTGGTGGACGTTCCAGGTTTGGGGTGGCAGTTTGTGGTGCACCGCATCCCACCCAGCTTACTGATGTCATTGGTTTCCAGAAGCTGGGCGGGATCTTCTCAGGTTGCCTGATTTTATAGGGATGGCCTTGGTGGCGAGTTTTCGGCTGTCGGAATGCCGCTGGCTGCCGTCACTGTTCGGCTGAAAAATGCCAACAGCCAACCGGGCCACCTACTGAACAAATTTTGGCGATTTCTTGATGAATTAATTCTGCCTATGACAATTTGGCCTGATGGTGGGGCTGAGCACTACAGTAGGAACACACACAGTTGACCATTCCTAGTTCTCTAAAACAAAATCAAAGCAATAAAGCGCCACAAACAATCTCTCCTCACTGGGAAATCCTCTTAGGCTTACTGCAGGATGCTGCCCCCAGAGAAAGCCGGGAAAGCTGCGAAATCTGGGAAGAGAAGACAGAGGGGGGCACCTTTCCTGGTGCAGATCAAATTTATTTTCAATATTCATAGATAAAACATAAGGTACTCACAAACATAGATAAAATACAGCCATGGAGTGAAAGCTGGCAGGCAGATGGACATCCACTGAGGGAATCCTGTGTGCCAGCTTTTTATGTTTGTGAGTACCTTTATGTTTTATCTATGACTATTGAAAATAAATTTGATCTGCACCAGGAAAGGCGCCCCCTCTGTCTTCTCTTCCCAGATTCCTAGTTCTCTGCTGCAAGGTTGATGTTCTTAAAAGCAAAGGGGCATTTTACATTTGGAAAGGTGTATAATGGTCCCGAAGGAGTTAATTTCCTTCCTTTGCATGTCTGCCTTTACACTCCTACTAAATATCAGATAAAACCAAGAGTTTAAAACTCTGTATTTGGCTTGACAGAATCCCTTTCAAGCAATTGGAAAGCTGTAGAAGGATTGTGTCCTTCAAGAATTTACCATTTGATTTGCTGGTACTGAGTTGTAATAATCTGTGATGTATGTCTATAGAAATATAAGGTCTGTCTTGTTATTGCACAGCTGATGTTCCTATGCCATTTCTAAACATTTTGAATAAAATAAGTTGTTTTTTTTTCCTGTTTAGGAAACTCATCCGTTTTTACAGCAAAAACCATCAGGCGGAGCTAGTGAAGTGCTATGAACTGCTAACATTGCATCTGGGCATTATCCCACCAGATTTCATCATACAGCAGTGTCATGACCTGGCTCACAAACTGTGGGAGCCATCTCGTATACCCCTTCTATGAAGCATGACACTGGCAAATCGGATAATCTCAACAGCCCGCGCTATTGGCTCTGTTTTGCAGCGATAAACATCTACTGTGCCTTAGAATGGAACTCTGGGTCCGAAATGGCACTGTGGACATATCCTAGTTACTGTACTTATCTTTTTGTTCTGTGGAGATGCGAGCCGGGAAAATAAAATGCTTTATATCTAGTTAGGCCCAATATGAAAGCTGAACTCAAGGCAAATGGCAAAATACACAGATGGAATATACATATGGGAGCTGTGTTACCTGCCAAAGGATTTGGGTTTCTGCCTCCCCAGTCCTGAGATTTACACGGCTCTGCCACACAACACAGCCTTGTCTTGAAGGGCAGGAGACCTGATTTTTCCTGCTTCAGTTAACATCCTCAGGTCTTGTCCCTCCCCCAGCCTGTGACTGGACAGTGAAAGGAAAAGCAGCAGACTGATGAGCTCATCTCCATGTCACTCCGCTCTCCCTTTTCTATATGCTCCTTGTTTGCACATGAGCAAGCCTCCCTGTACCACTTCTCCCTCTCCCAGCCTGCGCTCTTCTGTATAGGGGATTGCAGTAGGCTGATAGCAATCCGGATTCAGGCATATACACTGCTTGCATTTAAAAAAGATAATACATTCATTGATGTATTCATGAACAAAGACTTTTGTAGATCTGTGTCGTGTATTCAACAACAAATAAAACATTCAGAAGAGAATCGTTTAACCCCTTCCTGGAGAACATCCTTAAAGTGTGTGAGCGTGTGTGTGCTCCTTTTTTTTAATCAGGGTTATTACAAATATACTGTATATAAGATAATGAAAGTTTGAACCCCATCCGAAACACACAATATGGTGCAATGCAGTGACGTGCGGTACCTTTGGTCCCGGTTGAGGCATTTCCCACCCTGTCCCCCAGCCCGATGAAGCCCCACCACCAGCCTGCCGCTTGCAAGTGGGGCAACTCAGATTAATAACGTGCTTGATTAGTCTGACCCTAGTTCATTTTAATCCTTTACTGCTGTGTCCTATGTGTATAGGGAAATGCCGCGGGTGGCGCACATGCAGTACAGCCTTCTCAGACAAACCTCTTACTTCTAACTAAACCGGAAGTCAGGTCGTTGGAGATCTCGAGGAGTTGTAGTTTTCGATAGAAGACCGGTCCCCAAGCCAGTGTGAAGGATAGAGTGAGGAGGAAGGGAGGAGTCTCCCTGTCCCTCACTTGCTTGTCACTGCTGAGATCGAGATCGATGGCCTCAGTGATTTGTTTTTTTTCTTTTTCTTTTTTTTGATTAGACAGCTTTGCCATTGGTCCAAGCCATCCACAGAGCTCACACCTCTAACCCAGAGTAGGGGCTGTGACAGCTCTTGCCTCACTAGTTAGGTTACACAAGCGGTGGGGAAGCCTGCTGCTGTGTAACCTAACTACCTGTCAAAAGCCGGATGCAGCGCTGCCTGTAATTAACAGGCAGCACTCCGTCCATGACAGGTTACATAGCGGGGCGGGGAGGATTTCCTTGCTGTTTAACCTGCTGGAAGCCGATCTGAATGGAGAAAAGGCTGTCAGCTTCAAACTTGAAGTGGACAGCTTTTTCCTCCCCTAACCGCACAGGGGGGGTGTACTGCTATGAGCGTATGTTACCAGAGAAAGGGTGGAGGTGCACGTTACCCCTCTCCAGCGTCACTGGTTGCCAGCAGCTAGGCTGGGTGCTATCCAGATAATCCCACTCCTCTGACAATCAGTGAGCTGGGCAGGATCCCGACCAGAGCATCGCAGGTTGTTATGAGCTCTTAAAAACCTGGGATGCTCTGGCCTTAATGGGGACGGAAGGCATACCTGCCCCGCCTCCACGTGACAAAATGAGATGCTTTCTGAGCTATAAACATTCTCTGGAATGATGTAGAATGTTTATTGCTGTGCAAAAATGTGTAAAAATTCTGGAAAAAGCGTAGACATGTGCATGGCATGAAAAAATGTGTTTTCTGATGAAACTAATGAAAACTAAAACATTTTTTGTTCGTTTCCTCAAAGAAAACAAATTGTTATGCTCTTTCAGGTGTGGAGGCAACGAGCCTCCGAAACTGCACACAAACTGCCATATTGGCCACCGGCACGTCGTGCGCCGTCTTTGAGTGTATCTTGGTATACACCAAGATGGCGGCGCCCGCATGTTTGGGCGCCACCATCTTGGTGTATACCAAGATATACCCAAAGATGGCGGCGCACCTGAGCAGAACGCGCCGGCGGCCGATATGGCCACCGCTCGTTCAGCGTATGACGTCACCGTCATGCGATGTCAAGTGCTCCACCTCCAAGATGACGGCGGGCATATGCAGAACACGACGGCGGCCAACATGGCCGCCGCGCGTTCTGCAAACAAAATTATGTATGCCCGAATATAGTTTTTGTATATTTTGGGCATTTAATTAATTTGTTATTTCTGATTCGCTGAATCAACTGAATCTCGTTGATTTGCAGGTTCGTCCGAATGCACATGTCTAAAAGATAGAGTTATAGTAACGACAGTCAGATTAGATGTCAAAAAATTTGTTCAGATGACATTATTTATTTTTTTTTACTTGGCATTGCATAAATGGATCATTTGTGAAAACTGGACCAAAATTGGAGTTGTTGGCTATAGCAGCCTATTAGATTGTTTGTTTGTTTTTTTATTTTATTTCTTAATTAAAAAGTAGCCTTTTATAACTTTTAATATAAAGTAGTATTAAACTATTTTTCCTAAGCACTTAATCATCATGTTTCCAAGCAGCTCCAACTCTCTCAGCTTGGGTTCCCTGAACTTCTTGTCCAGTACAAGATCACAAGGGACAGTGCAGTCTCCACTCGTTGACCATCAACTGGCTTGGAGAAGCCCGAAGGGTGGAGCGGGGAGTGGGAAGTAGAACGTAACCAGAAGACCAGGTGTCATTTTCAATAGACCAGAAGTCTCTGCAATAAAATTTGCTGAAACTCTGCAATGTATGTTGCTGACCTAGAGAACTGATTTTTTTTTAAAAGTTCTCTTGAAGTTGAGTTTCACTTGCATACAAATTTCAGAAATGCTTATCAAATAATCTCATGTCTACCTATTGAGGCGGCAGGGGGGTGAACATCTGACAGCTGAGCAAGCCTCCCTGTACCACTTCTCCCTCTCCCAGCCTGCGCTCTTCTGTATAGGGGATTGCAGTAGGCTGATAGCAATCCGGATTCAGGCATATACACTGCTTGCATTTAAAAAAGATAATCCTGACTGTTTTAATAAATTAACAAGGTTTGCAAATTTGTAGTTCAGAGTATGTGGCTCCATTTTTTTTTTTAATGCTAACTGGAATTCTAGTCGCTTGAGTAGAACTTTATGTTGAGTTACGGTTACCATTAAAAGATTTAGTCATTTTCTTTCTACTTGGATATTAGCAAGATACCATCTCATAGAATGACTTCTATCTGCCCAGGTACCTAATACTAAACCATCTCATAGAATGACTTCTATCCGCCCAGGTACCCCTTACTAAACCATCTCATATTACTTCTGTCCAGGTGCCTACTGCTTGGATTTTTTTAAGAGACCTTCTCAGAGAATTACTTCTATCTGGCCAGGTGCCTACTAGTAAACCATCTCATGCAATTACTTCCATCTAGCCAGGCACCTACTACTAAACCAAATCATATAATTCTATCTGGCCAGGTCTCTACTACTAAACCATCTCATATAATTACTTCTAGCTGGCAAGGTTCCTACTACCTGGATTTTTGTAAAAGACCATCTCCTATAGTTACTCCTGTATGGCCAGATCTCTACTACCTGGATTTTGGTATGAGACCATCTTATATATTTGCTTCTATTTGGCCATGAGCATATTGCTTGGAGTTTGGTAAGATACCATCTCATACTATTACTTCTATCTGGCCAGGTGCCTACTACTAGGATTTTGGTAACAGACCATCTCATAAAGTTACTGCTTTCTGGCCAGGTACCTACCACAAGGATTTTGCTAACAGACCATCTCATAAAGTTACTGGTTTCTGACCAGGTACCTACTACTAGGATTTTTGGACGAGACCATCTCATGGAATTACTTGTATCTGACCATGTACTTACTACAAAACCTACTCATATAATTACTTTTATCTGGCCTGGTTCCTACTACTAGAATGTTAATAGGAGAGCATCTCATTGAATTACTTGTATCTGACCAGGTACTTATTAGTAAACCCTCTTCTATAATTAGTTTTATCTGGCCAGGTACCTACTACTTGGATTTTGTTAAGAAACCATCTCATGGAATTACTTGTGTCTGACCAAGTACTTACTACTAAACCATCTAATATAATTACTTTTATCTGACCAGGTACCTACTACTAGGGTTTTGGTAAGAGACCATTTCATATCATTGCTTTTATCTAGCCAGGTGCCTACTGCTAGAATTTTTAGTAGGCGAGCATCTCATGGAATTACTTTTATCTGGCCACGGTACTTGCTACTAGGAGTTTGGTAAGAGACCATCTCATATAACTACTATATGGCTAGGTGCCAACAACACGGATTTTGGTAAGAAATCATCTTGTATAATTATTTCTATCTGACCAGGTACTTCATGCATTTTCTTAAGAGACCATCTCATATAGTCATTTCTATTTTGTCAGGTGTTTCCTACTTGGAATTTGGTAAGATACCATCTTGCATTATTACTTTTATCTGGCCAGGTGCCTACTGCTAGAATTTTTGGTAAGAGACCATCTCTAAGACCAGCCCTAAGTAAATGGAATTGTTTCTATTGCTGCTTTTTTATGCATCTTGACTTTTATTTGGGTAATTATGCCCCTATGTAAAGACACGTCCTGGTAATTTAAAAATAAACCATACTCTTTAATCGAACTAAGTGTTAATGCTTGAAAACTATATGTGATTCAGTATGCTAACAAAAAAAGGAAAAAGGCATCTGCTTTTTATGTTCTTGTATCTATATCCATCTGGCAGTTGAAATTCCTTCATTGTAAGATTAGGCATTTCCTATTGAGCTTTTCTTTCCTCGAAGTGAGCTTCCCTTTCCAATAATCCAACAAGGATGGAGCACAAATACTTAAGCCTCACTTTCCACTCCGGCTTTCTTTTTCGAGACTTGCTTACTTAATGATTACATGCTGGGCTGTACTGGAAAGGCTCTCTTATAACTACTCTACTACAGGCAAAAAAAAAAAGATATACTGCTGTCAAATTTCAGGTTAATAACATCGCGAACCTCAAAGTCCACTTCTCAGCCAGAGCTGAAGGGAACGCTGCCTGTTTACAGCTGCACATTTTCTTTAATGTGTGAAGATGACCGGCGTGGGCATGCAATGTATGAAGCAAATCCGATACCTCGGCCTAAGAGCTTATTCCAAAATAGCAGCACAGCTGAAAGTGGAATATGATGCTGTGATCATTGGAGGAGGTAACGATTTATGTGGATTGCTACTTTCAATAATTATGTAGTCCTGGATATGTTCCTAGATAGTTTGGAAGTGTTTTACATTGTTTACCTTGCGGAAGAAATGTGCTACTGTAATCCTTTGCACATAGCTGTCAGGA
The DNA here is from genome assembly GCF_000935625.1 of Nanorana parkeri. Taxonomy (NCBI): domain Eukaryota; kingdom Metazoa; phylum Chordata; class Amphibia; order Anura; family Dicroglossidae; genus Nanorana; species Nanorana parkeri. Next base: position 2,289,538 of record NW_017306270.1, on the reverse strand, counting down.
TTAGGATATCATAGCAAGTGTATATTGATAAATAAGTATTTTTAATATTAAAAAGCTGTGAGTATGTAGTGTGAGACTTAATGATCTGCAATAATCCCTGTATTTTTTTATTTATTTGGCAGCGGTCTCTTTCCTATTGTTTTATGTATTTGTGCATATTTTAATGTTGTTGTTATAGTCCCTGTATGTCCCCTCTTTGTACATTGCTGAACAAGATGTTTAGCACCACATAAATCAATAATGTTAAAGATAAAAGCTTGGAATATAAACTAAACTGCTTTCAAGGCAGCTGAAGCCCCTCTCCAGGGCCTCAACTTCACGCGCTGTATTTCAGCTCTGATTTTGGCTTTTTTTTCCCCCCTCGTTTCCCTTATATTGTAAACAGCTCTGTTTTTCTATTCAAGCAGTTTTTATTTAACCGGATTGTTTGGTGAAATCGCTTGTTTACGTCTAAGCTAGAACTCTGATTTTTCTGACTGTGGCCTTGTTTGTAAGAAAGATTAACATTCTACTCTCAGTAAGCCTGTGGAGATACACTGATTATAAAAATCACACTGCATGTAGAAGACTGTCAAATGTTTGCAAAGCGTTGTTTGCTATGATGCTGGTGGAAAAGATTTCTGCTAGTTAGATGTGCTCTAGCAACAATAAACTTTTACAGCAGGTAAAATGTCCTGATGTAGCACCCTCTTACCCCATGGAGGTGGTTTGGCACCCCTAGACCGCTTAGTGGGCTAGCATTTCAAATCTCAAGTTGGAATTCTTGACTCTTTGTGGGGTGCCAGGCAGTTTAGTAAGTTTAGCAGAGTTTATTAGAGCACAATGAATTCATTGAGAGAAGGATTGGGGCACAGGATACCCACTAATGACCAAAAATGCAGGCCCCAATTTTCTACTTATAGTTAATGCAAAAAAAGAGCCTTTATGCCAGAACCCGCACTCTGTACTCTTTAGACTGTAGAGCAGCTTCAAATAAGCTTTATCAGCAACTACCTCCACAGGCAGCAGGCCTGGAGGCAAGAACCTTTCCTTAGAACTCCCTGCAATATCCACAGCTTGTACCCAGCAATTCTGAACCCTCTTTACCAGCAAAGTCTTCATTCCTTATGCTGCAATCCAGATAGCCACTTTCATGCCCCTCATCCCTTGGATATACTCTCCAGCAGGACAGCAAAAAGTGTCCAGACCCCAGACTTGGTCCCCTCATCAGCAACCACCTCCACAGGCAGCAGGCCTGGAGGCAAGAACCTTTCCTTAGCCCTCCCTACAATGTCCACATCTTGTACCCAGCATTTTCAAACAATCTTCAGCAGCAAAGTCCTAATTCCTTGTGCTCCAATCCAGGTAGCCACCTTCATGCACCTCCTCTCTTGGATATACCCTCCAGCAGGACTGAGGAAATCCTCCTGGCCCCTCATTAGCAACCTTCTCCCCAGGCAGCAGGCCTGAGAGGCAAAGACCTCCAGCATAGCCTCCTACAGCCCAGAAGGCAAGGTCACCCCGAATATTTATATCCTTCTCCCAACATGCACCACTGGCAATAAACACTAGTGGCTGGCCAGTGAGACTTACATATTCATACTTTATCATTATTGCATCCTCTCACGCTATTGCCAGCAAACCATAACAATGAGCTTAGGGAAAACCTAAGGAAAGCATATCTATCAATTTGAGCTTCCACTGACTACAAGCCAGCACCAGTAAATTTAGGTTGAGGACACTATTGCTTAGGGCACAGCAATCATCAATTTGTTTCACTAGCCACTAATAGTATATTTTATTTGATGAGTAATCCAAGTTTTGCAGAATAGATGTGTGTATTTGTTGTCCTCATGTTAAAATCAGTTACTTTCCCCTACCCATCTGAGTGCTGCCTACTAGGTGACATACTTACCTAGACCATGGATTTAGCAATATTCACTGTGCAACCCCACGCAGAGCAGCGTAGCATTTTCTCCAAAAATAAACACTTTGAACTTTGGATACATGCTGTGGGTCCACTTAATTTCTACAGGACAGACCTACTTTAGGAAATTTTATACCAAGCAATCACTTGAGGCTGCCATGACCTGTTTCCCATAGGAATGAATTGAGTTGGGTCGGAAGCAGCCTTTTTCGAAGGAATAGCTGAAGACTGCTGGATCAGGGCTGAAGGCATACCTCTCAACTGTTCTTCATTTGGAGAGACTGTCACTTATTTGGGATCAAATCCCTCTATCCCTCTTTCCTCCTCAGTTGTCCCCCTTTTTGTCTAATTTACAGATCTCTATGTAAATATTCTATTTAACTACTAAAATTGTTATTCTGCACTAAAACCTTAACCTCATCACTTAATTATCTTGTTTGCTATTTCGAAAAGCCAGTATAAAGGAAAACTGACGGTGAAAGAAACATTTTCTGGGTGCAACCAATCATTTTTGACATCTTAATTCTTAATGGTCCACATAATTGGAGCCATGGCAGGTGTATCCATTGCCTTAAAGGAGAACTATGAGGTGAGTGATTTTCACTCATCCTCATAGTTCTAGCCGACCTGTGACAATTTTCACAGGCCGGCTCAGTAGATTGGGAAGTGAGCGAACACATACCAGCGCTCGCTCACTTCTCGATCCTGTCACTGCAGTGAGCTGTGACAGGGGAGGGACTGGATTCCCCTCTCCCCTGTCCGATCCTCCAGCTGACTGGCAGAATGGACGGGGAGAGGGCGGAACGGACGGGGAGAGGGCGGGTACAGCTGGCTCTGCCTCTAGATAGGCAGAGCCAGCTGTCACTCATGCAGCTGGGCGGATCCAGACATAATTATCGGGATCCGTTTCAGCTGCGTCGTCTCAGTATACAGCTGGCGGTATACTGAGCTTTGGGTAGCGGGAGGATGCTAGTTTGCGTCCTCCCGTTACCCTTAGGAGAACTATGGGGAAAAGCCCTAACCCCATAGTTCTCCTTTAATACACTGCCTGTGCAAATAAAGTCACCACCTGGATTCAGCTAAGCAAATAGGTCAGATCCTTCCACTGGATACGTGTTGTGATCTGGGGTTATCTCAGTTGGTCAGGTCAGCAATGTTATGTGCCCAAAAAATGAGGTCAGCTGCCTACCTGAATATACCGAATGATCAGGATTTTCCATCAATGGATTTTTTCTTTCCTGATGGCACATTGGGCATATTCCACAATGACAATGCCAGGATTCATCGGGCTCAAATTGTGAAAGAGGGATGTACTGGAGAAGATTATGCAGTGGTCCAACTCTCCCTCGTCAAGCTTATCGAAACGATGCCATGGAAAATGCCTGGCCAAAAAGAACATTTTTCTTTTTGGCCAGGCAGTGTACATTGTGCTGGAAGGTGTCTCTCTTTCTCATCTCAGAAAGTTGGTAGGTTTGGTTGAAGTTAGGTATGTTACCTAGTGAACAGCATTTAGGGAGTGGGTAAAACTAATTAAAAAAAAGAAGACTGATCGACCTTGGATCTTATAACTGTTCTACACAAAACATGTGCCTAGATAAAAGTATTTGCCTTACTAGCACTGTCACAGCAGGAGTTTTATTGTACACACATACTGGAGCCTGGGGGTAGCAGAGGCACATGGATATTACTAAGAACCAAGAATCTTGTATCATTTCAGTTATGAATTATTCTCTTGTTACATTTGCATTCCAATTTCTAATTTGCTCACCGTTGACCAGTTTTTTATTATATTAGATGGCACTTTTATTATATTGGGTAGTGTATGTATGTGTATCTCTGACTATGATTAAAAACTCCAGGAGATTTAGTAATTATTCATTTTTATTTTTTTTAGTTGCAGCTCCACATATAGGACTCAAAACATTTCACTGTAACAACATGACCTGTTTTCAGGTGCCTTGCTTGATAAGGGGCCATGTTTTTTCTGCTATAGTCTACAGTCTCCACTGTGTTATTTCAAATAAAAATGTTGGGCTGAGTTACCCACTAACTTCACTTTGTCTTTTTGTATAGACCTAACCTTTTAAACCTGAAAAGTTCACCTTGCAGAGCTCCCCCCTGCTTCCCAGTATTCCAGGGGTAATTGTATGTCTAGAGGATAAGGTATAAGGTCAAATACTTACCCTGTTCCTCGATCACCCCGGCTTCCTTTCCCACTGACAACCAATCCCCCAAAGCCGCTCCTCTTTGTCATAATCCTGGATTGTATGCAATTGTGTTGAGAGCTCACCTACAAAGGGGGAACATCGAATGGCAGAGAAAAGCGCTGGCTGCTGGGGGAGGGAGGAATAAGGTAAATATTTCACTGTATTCAGTGCCCCCTAGATGAAAAAGACATTTAATGTTTGCAATGCAGCTGAGGAGGGGAGGGGGCAGCTGACTAGACATGAGCGATTTTGTTTAGTTCCGAATCAAAATTCTGACAAATTTTCCGAAATTAAGACATTCGGACACATTCGACTTTCCGAATCCCAATGCATCCAAATGTGTCCGAATCCGAATTTCCATTTCTGAAATTCGGAGCCCGTTCGAATTTCGTTCGAAAACTAAACTGAATCGGACATGTGACTTTTCTGGCTAATCAGATGTGTTTTTCGGTGTAATGCATCCGAATGGGTCTTAACATAAATTTTCGTTACGGCAACATAGGAGCCATATACAGTATATACATATAATACTAAAGCTGAGGCTCCCAGACCCGAATGGCATTCGGGATCCGAATTTCCGAATTGCATTCGGGGCTTGGAGCTCCCGAATACCATTCGGGTCTGGGAGACATTATATATATATATACTGTATATTACTAAAGCTGATGCTCCCAGACTTGAATGGCATTCGGGGGCTCCAGAATGCTATTCGGAAATTCAGATCCCGAATGCCATTCGGGTCTGGGAGATTCAGCTTTAGTATTAATATCTGTATATGGTTTTCTGTGGTATTTGCAACGAATATTTGTAAACTCATCCAAAAGTAACAAAAAAATCAGATTTCGCCTGGGAACCCAAAATTAATTGAATTTCGGATCCGAATCTCAAATTCCAAAATAACAAAAAATCTTAATAAAACCAAACCAAATTTTTCCGCAGCTTACATGTTACAGCTGACTGCAGCTTTAAAAACAGCAGCAAATATTTTAGGAAAAGATGATTTTCCGTTTTAGTCAATTATTTCCTTTCTTCTATTGCAGGGCACAATGGTCTAGTGGCGGTAAGTTGGAATCTGCAAGTGCTTTGAAATTATCATATTAGCTCCATCAGATGTTGAGTTGCTTATATGTGATAGATTGGCCATGGGACATTAGGAAAAATTATTCGCTGACTACATTAAAACCAGCAATGTAAGGAATAATTATTAAACAAGGATTTGATTAATCAGTCACAGTTAATGTACAGTAATTTATTAACTGTACACATTGACCCCTTGTGAACGTTTCTGTAAATAACTCTAAAAAGCAGACTAATCCGGCATGAAAACATCCAACACTGCAACAATCAAAGAGCAACTGAAGTCAAACTTTTTTGGATAGAGTGGAGAGGGATTAAAATCCCTGTCAGGTTTTTTTTAATTTTTTTACTATCTATGCAAAAAAAAAATAGCAAGTGATACAACCAAGATTGTAGTGGGTGATGTCTGTTTGTAGATTCTTTGAAAGAGGAAGTCTCTGTGATTGATATAATTTAAGGTTGATGTGATCCAGTGGAGTCAAGTATGTATTCCTTGACCTCCGCACACAGCCACCTCTCGTTGGTCTATTTTTTTGGGATGTATCATTCACTTTGTTTACTAGGTTATTTTAACTTTCCCATAACAATAATTTTCTCCTGATGTTGTGTGTGTTCAAGGGGGAGACCTGTGCAGGGCTATTTCATGTCTAATGGGGGCATAATTACTGAAAGGAATCAGGTGTTAAACTGGGAATATTCCCTTGTTTAAACCCTTAAAGATTTTGCGGTGCCGTAGACTGTGTGGGGCCCATAGGATGAGTGAATGAGTGTTTGAGTGCTACGAACAGCGCTGTTCTTTTATGAAATCATTGAGAAGCGGTGTTGATGGTGCGGTAATTGATGTTTTGCATCACAATAAAGTTTATACTTTTATAAGAAATCATCGGTCTCGGTCTATTAGTAACCACTTTTGCAGTGATCCCCACTTGGAACACTGCTCTCTCCCCTTTTTGTTCCACACACACCAATACATTGCACAGCACATTGACCATGAAGAGGAAGGAGCTGCAGCATACATGTAGAAGTAGGCGGCATAGGTGGACACGTTGATCCCCCAGTGAAAGAAGCACCAGGTCCAGGAGTACTGGCAGTAATTTATGAATAATTTATAATATAATTTTTCTTTTTTCTCTCACCTAACTGGTTTGGGGGCAGCATTTTTTGGCGCGCCCCTGGAAAGTGCCGCCCTAGGCAAATGCCTAGTTTGCCTCGCAGTAGATACACCCCTGGCTTCTGTACCTAGTGGTCGCAGAGTCTGTGACACAGACATTTCCCTGCTGCTCTGCTTGGACTGTCCATATGGGAAAATGGAAAACCTTGAAATATTCAGGTAAATATATTTCACAGCATGACTGGACATTATAAATATAAATATTACTTTACATAGGGGGCTGCAGATCAGCTTTAATAATCTGTATACAAAGTCGTGCTGTCACCAACAAACATCTCATACCAGGTATAGTATATCTTGAAAGCTGAAAGGGTAATGCAATATGTTATACTACCATATTACATGTTTGGGGGGGTGGGGGATTCTTCTCCCTGCAGGCTTCTGTATATATTTTTTATTCAGGCTTTCCCCTCCATTGACCAGTGAGAAACTTCAGAGCCAAGGACCAGGTTCCAGAAATAAGACAAACTTCTTATTTGTCAGTGTGGTCATGTGACTGACCAATGAGCGCTCACCGTTTGTAAGCGTTATGATTATTCCCGACTGCGGGGCTGTCAATTCTAGTGTAAAGTGTACGGATCACTACACCAGTTGACAATGGCATCATAGCGGGGACTGAGGAAGGTGCAGCAGGGTCTGGTGGAGATGGGAAGGTGGCTATGAGTAGGTTCATTTTTTTCACATTTTTTGAAAAGGTGAACTTGCCCTTTCAACTTCCAAAGTGTTTCCTGTTCTTGAAAATGCCTTGTAAAAATAAAAATATATTTACATCCTGTTTTATGCCTTTCGTAGGCAGCTTATTTGCAGAAATCTGGATTGAGTGCCGTGGTTCTTGAAAGAAGACACGTGATTGGAGGAGCAGCAGTTACAGAAGAGATCATTCCAGGTAAACTCCCTCTCATAAGTGATGTCAAGTGTCCCTCTATGTTTTCATAGCAGGAAGGAAGTCACACAGCACAATGCGGTACTGGCACCTGGAAGATTGGTGTAAAGCACTGTAGTGGCAGTGGACTGCCGCATTACTATACTGTATATCCCAGAACCCTGATTTACTAATGGACTAGAGCAGGGGTCACTAAATGGCAGACCGTGGTCCAGCAATGGACCAAGTGGTGGTTCTGTCCAGACTGTGATCGCCAAACTGCGCTGGGTTATGGCTGGCTGACAGTGGGTTCGCCGGCCTCCAATGTCAATGCATCCACTTCCTGCCATAACCCAGCACAGGCCCCCTCCGCTTCAGTCATTGGTTGCTAGGACCGCTGTCGTCCTAGCAACCAATGACATAAGGTAGGGCCCACTGCTATAACTACCACTGATCTACCTAGGAGGCTGTACAGCCACCCAGATCACTTGTACTAGCCACAATCATGCCACTACCCCCACCATGGTTTTTGGGTCTGCCACAAATAGTGTCAGGATGGAGAACAGGAGTAGACCAGGGAATGTCCATTCCTTGATCTGCTCTGTGATCACTGAAGCATGAAGTGCTGTGCTCGCTATGCTTCCTGTTTCAGCTGTCAGAAGCCAGTCGAAGTGTCGGGTAAACAGAATATCAAGCACATTCCTGTGCTTGATGATCTGTATTGGAGAGCAGGAGAGGCATCAGAGGTCTAATAGACCCCTGATCTCCCCATAAAGAGAACCTGTCACCTCCTTCCAACTAACTAATATCTAATATTAAATAGATTAGAAAATGAAGTAAAGTTGTGCTGACTCTGACAATCATTCAATCATGTCTAAGCAAAAACCTTTTTTTTTTTTAATCATCTTTGCAAAGTGAATTTTCATTCACCTTTCAGAAATAAAACTTCATCTTGAAAGTGAACATGCTCTACTGCTTTAGTAAATCAACCCCATTGTGTCGTGTTTATATTGTGTCGTGTTTATATTGTGTCCTTGATTTATATGCAAACCGCTCTTGTAAACTTATTTAAAGTGACACTGAACTCTGGAGTTAAATCTTAAAAATGGAAATGTGATGGACTACAATCTCATGTTAAGTTTTTACTATGTTGCAGTAAAATTATAGTCAATCACGGGAGCAAGCTTGGAGCAGAGACTACTTCACCACACACAGGGACCATGGGGAACAAAAGTAGCCCCCCTCCAGAAGGAAGGACAGTGTCAGCACCAATTCAGAGATGATTTGAGGATCTACAGCCGATTGATACACAAATAAGATACATTTGTCCTAATAGTTATTAGTACTTGAATAAATTTCTAAGATTTAACTCCTGAGTTTAGTGTCATTTTCATAGGCTGTTTCACAAGTGGAACTTCAGCAAACACCTTACACCCTTTTTTCAGAAAGACTAAAAAGGGTTTATGTGTTCCTTTTTGCATATTTTATACATTTTCTATATTTGTATATTGTTTTATATTGATTTTGATGGTCTTTATCAAACCATTTTTGGCTATATAAGTATGGGATGAAAATACTCCAGGAGGTTTAGTGTCTCTATACACCCACATACCATCATTCAGTAGCATGGCGTTCCATTTTAAATAGCCATGACGCTGTATAGCCCTACATTTTGAGGTATTTTGTTAACATTTATAGTTTTACAGCCATGTGTGAATTAGGAAGGCCATAGAGAAATACCATCCTATAATACCCATCCATATTTATACTCTGGCGCCATATTGGCTGACTGTTGCAATCCTGCATTTGTGTACACAAAAGTACAGATACCAATCAGTTGACATTCCAAAAAAAAACCCTGCATCAATGGTAGAACCAATAACCGTATTCACCTTGTCTATTTAAAAACATTTTATGCTCAATTTTCGTTTCAGGCACAAAGCACAATAAAGTGATCAGTAGTATGTTTCCTCTAAAATCTGCTGTCTTGGTTCTTCTAGGTTTTAAATTCTCTAGAGCATCATATCTACTCAGTCTCCTGAGACCACAGATTTATAAAGATCTGGAACTGAAGGTAACGTTTGTTTCTGTTGTAGCGCTATTGGTTACCAGGCAGGGACATGGATATGGCTCTTTCGCTACCCAATAGCTGCATTATAAATGCTTTAAAGGAGAACTATGAGATGAGTGCTTTTCACTCACCTCATAGTTCTAGCCGACCTGTGACAATGAGAGTATCACAGGTTGGCTCAGTAGATCGGGACGTGAGCGAACACATACCGGCGTTCGCTCACCTCTCGATCCTGTTGCAGCTCTCTGCCGTGACAGGGGAGGGGCTGGATTCCCCCCTGCCTGCTCCCCGCTGTAGCTCGCGGTATACTGCAGCGTTTCAGTATACCGCGAGCTGTTGCTTGTGGTATACTGAGCTTAGGGTGACGGGAGGACGGTAGTTTGTGTCCTCCCGTTACCCTAAGACGAACTATGGGGAAAAGCCCTAACCCCATAGTTCTCCTTTTAAGTCTATCCACTTAAAGTTCCAGCCTCATTCACCTCAGTCATGGTTCTTTTTCTCTGGTTGTTCAGAAGGATGGGTGCCAGTCACTAGTAGATTTAAAATGGATAATAAAAGGTTTTATTGCACGTGGCAATATTAAAAGAGGGTGAGGTGTGTATCAGGATATCTTACAGCATACTGGATCTCATTCTGTGAACTAGGTCTCAATCTCTTCTAGACCTTTCATTAAAGTCTCTGGTTATTATCTGTGCTTGCTGGTCCCTATCGAAGCTTACGCTCCTTCGCAATTGGGGTCCTAGTGGCATCCCCAGCTTCACTTCCAAGGCAGGCAAACATAGCAAGGTCCTTGTGTAAAACTTACCACCCAACCATCACTCACCACGTTTCCATATATGAGGGACAGAAGCAGCTTGTTTCCTCAAGGCCATACACTCTTTTCTTCTAGAAGCCAAGTTCTTCAGGGGTTTCTCCCAGAAGGGGAGATCCATTCATCTCTCCATATGTCTAGGAGAGACTGAAAAAGCTGACATCCTCACAGGGTAAAAACCCAGGAGAGAAGAGACGGAACAGAAAGTAGCTTAGATATTAAATAGTTCTCCTAGCTTCCCTAAGCAGGTTCCCCATGCCCACAGATTGGCCAGATATCCCTAACACAGAGTAAGATTTCTTTAGCACACCCTACCGGAGCAAGCTCAAACGTCATGCAGCAGAGAAAATACACTCTGAGATTGCAGAAACACTCCTATTGAGGTATAGTTAGGCTTGGTACAGCCCACTGCTAACTACAGAAGTCCCAAAAATAGGGAAGGAATTTAGGAGATTAACTACTAGACATTTGCACCAGCAAAACATTTGTTTAGTTTCGTTTTGATTTGATTTGGATTTTGCTTTATTTCGTTTTTCGGAATTCGGGTCCGAAAGTCAATTCGTTTCGGAATTCGGATTCAGACTAAATTCGTTAGCGGAAATCCGTACGAACTTTCGTATCGTTTTCATTTTGTTTTGTTCATTGCAGCAAAGTGACATTTAAGAGGGGAAAAAAGTTTTTATGTTCTCAAATGTCACTTTGCTACCACGAATTTTCGCGAAAAAATTAATCGGAAATTCGGAATCAGAAATTCGGATTCGTTTGCATCCGTTATATCTGTAATTCATAATAACTTTTTTTTCTGTAATTCGTAATAATCTGTAATAACCCCTGATACATCCGAATCTCCGAATTTCCGAAATTTCGTCTGAATTTCGATTCGGAACGAAACGAATCGCACAGGTCTATTAACTACATACTTACACTGTTTTCTAAGTAACCTATCCGTGCAGAAATATGGGAGCTGCCACAGCTGACGTGTTTTTGAATGTGCAGGCTCCAGGGCTATCATCATTTGTGCTTCACTCCTTAATGAGCCTCCTTTCTGGTTGCATGCTGATTCTCACTGACAACAGTTGGGAAGCATGGATAAGGTTAACAGTCCAACAGCTTGCATCTTCAAAAACAATCCGACTTCCATATATCTAAAGGTGGCCATACACTGTACAACCATCGCAAGACCTTAGTCTTGCGATGGTTGTACAGGGATTAAAAAAACGTACGATCTGCCTATCTTGGACAGGCAGATCGCACTCTCGATCATCACAAGCCCACCCCCCTGAGCGGCGGGCTTCCGATGACCGCAATGCTGAACGGGCAGTGTGCGCCCGTTCGGCATTAGTCTTCCGAGCACCGTTCTAACCAGCCGAGAATCGTACGATTCCCGGCTGGTTTTCAAACATGCTGGTTCGACGGAAGACGTGCGACCGTACAGTAGAAACGGTCGCACGTCTCCGTTCACACTGCTCGATTCTCGTACTATCGCGGGATTTCCCGCGATTCTCGTACGAGAATCGAGCAGTGTATGGGCACCTTAGGTCTGATAGCTTTTTTTATTTTAAGAAAAGATGGGAAACCTTTGAAACTAGTGAAATGTGCTTATAAAGGGTTGTGTTTCATTTATAGCTGAGAGAGCCATGTAAATTGGAAAGTTATGTCTTTGTTATACAGGGTGTTCTGTCACTGCTGTGAATTGAATCATGCTATTTAACCAGATTTTGCAATGCTGTAATAGCTCTGTTTTTAGGAATCAGCAACAGAGCTACATTATGAAATATCAAATGAGCTGATGCTTCCTGATTTTCTTTGTAATGTGTGAATTTGTGTGTTAGTCATGTACCGAATGCCCTCGGGTCAACTTTCAGTTCCAGTTCTCAAGTTAAATAATTTAGATATTTGCTGCTCATATGATCCAGCAGCCATGCTTAGCCTTTTTATTGATCTGCAAGCTAACTAAGATTTCAAAGTAAATAGGAAAATATTATACACGATGGGCCATATTTTATGGTATGTACTAATTTATGAAAATGATGAGTACAATCATGAAAGTTGTTTTTATTATACCGATTGTAACTAGGACACAGATGGAATTTTCATAAGTCTTACCAAGCACATAAAAAAGCAGGTTAGTTATAACAGAAAAAAAACTTCATAGCTTTTGCACAATGGTAGCATCGGCAGCGCAGACAATGAACAATGCAGGGAAGAACCTGTGCATGGAAACAGTAATTAGTTGGCCAGTTGCATGGCAGCCAGACACAGTGCTTGTTGCAAAAAGGAAGCTGTTCCAGTCCTTCTTTGGCTGCATGGGACAGTGCATAGACCAAGTACTAAAGGGCACCCAAAAGTAAAACAACTTTAGGACCATCACTTCATCTTGCTGCTGCCATGAAAAAATATTTACACCCTTACGCATGTTGTGGCAAGGGCTTCCACCCAGCATAACCGGCCCTGGAGCTCTGCCAGGTCCATGTCTCTTCTACATCTAAAGGCAGGTTCTGGCATTCAGTGGCTGTTCCTACCTGAATAAGCAATTAATGCCTCTGCCTCACAAAGAACTCACCCCCAGGCATAGCAAAGATTCTGGCTGGACTGGAAGGAAGCTTGTCCCAGTGAATTGCATAATGATTCCATTACTATAGTGAAAGCTATACTTACTATAATGGCTCCCATTGGCCATTTCTTTTCAATCAATCATTTGTGGCTACAATCAGCAATATGGATGCAGGGGAATGTTGGAAGGAGTTAAAAGAGTTTAAGAAAATATTCAATCATCTCTTTTATTTAGGGTTTTGGTATGTGCAGTTAAAAAGTAGCTATAAATACAAAGCAGACTACATGCTGCCTCTAATAGCATAGCCTAGCAGTCATTTTTAATAAAACAAAATTGCATGATGCTAGGTAGGGACCTTATACAAAAAAAAGTGTTTTTTATTCTAGTCTGCTTAGGACAGCATGAAGTGCAAAATAAAAGCTCTGTCAATAGCCTGCAAAAAACTTAAATTGACAAGAAAAGAAAATTATGCTGCTGACCTACTGAGTCCAACAGGAGCCCTTGTTCCATTTTCAATTTTTCTACTATGCCTCTGCTGCTCTCTTTATACCCAATGTAGCGCTCCTTCCATCCTTGACCCTCTAAGTGGGCAATCAGTTTTTTCAAGGGGCCAGATAAGAAACTAGGACTGTTGTGGAGGGCCGAAACAATTGCGCCTATTGGTTCGGCCGGCAGTCCCAGTTTCTCATGTGATTAACACACGGTACCGCACAATGCACCTTCTGTGCATTACAGTACTGCAGGTACGTTGCATCGCCATTGAATGGCACCCCGAAATGCACCTCAATGCAATCAATCACACCGCAATGTGTGGTACCACAATACTGTGCATTGTGGTGTGATTGAAAAAAGTAGTGAATGCATGCCGTGTTGTGGTGCAGTAGATCTCAATTTGGGCGGAAGTTGCGGGCAATTAACGAACAGACCCAGTGGGAAGAGGCATTAATAGTAAATATGTGCCACATAACTTTTTCTTTTTATAAACGCCACAGCCAGGAGGTGAGGGAGCAGGAGAGGATGGAGGAGGAGGATGGGTTAAAACTGGGGAGGGAAGACTTTGTCACTGGTTGTTAGAAACACCCAGTGTTCCTAGCAACCAATGACTGCAGAGGACAATCTGTGACATCATTGGTTAATAGGATGCCAGCAGTTTTAGCAACCAAGGACTAAAGAGAAATGTGGTCCGGACAAAGTTCGGTCACTGACCTGTGCTGGGCTATGGCTTGCAGTGGATGCACCCGCCTTGGAGGCCAGTGCATCCACTGTCAGCCAGCCATAAATGAGCGCAGGTCAGCAACTGGTCTATAATGTGGCCATAGAATGCCCAGTGCTGTCATAAATACAAAAACAGGAGCAACCATTAGAACCAATGCTGTGACACTATAGCCACCCAGTTCTACTGCATAGAAATATTTGGATTTTTAAATATCTTTAATTCTCTTAAGATCACCCTTATAATGTTGTAATTGGACTGTCAATGCACATTGAATGCATCTTGTATTTGCATTATAGGTTATAGGGTTTGTTCATTTTCTATTAGCATTGAATACAAATAAAAAATGTATTAGGATAAAAAAAAGCTATTCAAATTCTTATTTAATATATATAATTAGATTACTGTGTAGTGAGGGAGGACAGGCAGAGAGAAGTCCTGAAAAGGACAAAGGGGCAATTGTTCTTCCCCTGAACAAATGTCGTTATTGCTGATCGAGTCTAACGTGTTTATTGCAGGCTAAGCTAATAATTTGGCTAGCACAGACTATAATCACTTTGTATTAGTAAGAATAGGGATGTTAGACTATTTCAATACAGGAGAAACAATCAATTTAACAGAAGCACAATCTTTGCTTTTATTCTTTCTCTCCCAACAAACTCGACTGGATGATCCTTCTATATCAGACTTCCTCAGATTGTAATTTCAGCCATCTTTTACCAACAGCTTGGTCAAACCACTGATTCTTCGGTGTGGGCTGTGTGGATGGTATCAGTGCTTCCCTACTGCAATTGATTTGCTAAAGGCACCAAGGCAGTTCACTTAAAGGGACATTAAACCCTCAGATTTTGTAACATAAACCAATACTGTAATGTGCGCCTTACTGTAATCCATGGTTGTTTCCCATCTCTTTGCTGCTCTTCCGTTTAAATCCTCATGTCTTCTCATGCTTGGGAAGAAACTCCCCTTTGCAGCTGAGTGCTTCTTCCTGTAGTGCTGGCTCAGGTTGCAAACCTACACACAGACACCATGTATCCATTTCAGAGACAAGGCAGTCTGCTGCAAAACAGAAGTTCTGCCCAGCATGAGAACAGATACAGATTTAAAAGGAAGAGCAGCAAAGAGAAGGGAAACAACAATGGATTACAGTAAGGCACACATTACACTATTGTTTTATGTTAAAAAATCTGAGGGTTTAATGTCACTTTAAGGGAATTTGCCTTAGTGAATGAGGTGAAGATCTGCTGGCTTCCATCATTCGATCATGTGCAAGAAAAAATTAAGTATTTTGGCATCTTCTGTGAAAAAAAAGCACATCAAGGCAGCACATAATAAAAAGTATCTCAACACACATTAACTCAAGTGCGTTTAGCAGGTATCAATGAGTGCCAAGCATGTGGTGTGAATAAAGTCTGCTTTAAATGTGCTATTTTGACTATTTTCTATTTGCTTTAAAATGTGCTGTTTAGACACAGAATTAGACTTTCAAGTCAATGTGGAATTGGATCTCTGCAAATTATTTCAATTAATTAATTTCAATTAATTGCAATAAAAAATAACTGATTGCATTAGTATACACAGAGTCATCCCTATAATGATCTAGTCTGAGGCTGTTGCCTGAGGTGGAATTTCTTTGGGTCACAAGGAGGGATTGGCAGGCAGAGCAGCATGGCCGTGGCAGAATGTTTGCAGTGTACCTGCCTCCCCCTTTTCGGCCAGTGCCCCAGGTTGCTAAGAGCCTGGTAGGGAGATGTATAAGGGCCATACAGCTCTCTCCACCAGCTCTTAGCAACCTGGGACGCTTTTGCATGGTCCCACCAAGCTCCTGGCAACCAGTGATGCCGCTGGTTGCTAGGAGCTCAGCGGGATGCTGGCAAGAGCATCCCAGGTTGCTAAGAGCTGGGCGGAGAGAGCTGTATGGCCCTTATACATCTCCCTACATGGCTCTTAGCAGTGTCACTCTCCACTAGCACTACCCACCACACCCTGATTGTGCACCATCCAGCAACACCCTCCCTCCTAAACCCCCCCAGCCCCTCTCGACCCGTCTTAGCGGGCAAAAAAACTAAGAATGCCACTGAGTATGCAACCCTTTTTAAATATGACACACCTAAATTATCACATACGTAGTTAAATGAAGATGATTAGTGTATGGGCAATGGGTTTTGAGTAAATGCGCAATGAGAAAATGGGTTTCGAGTAATTTTTTTTTTTATAGGAACTGTACATGTTTAAATCTGTTGATGAAAGGCCCGTCTGTCATAAACTGATAGTTTCACTCTCTGATCATTAAGAGTTTTATGAAAGTCCTAGCAGTAGTGGAGCTGGCAAGTGGGGTTGCTTGGTCCATTAAAATAAAAACAGTGTTTTCCTTAATGCAACTGTGACACATTATAGTGGATTCTGTGGATTTTAAATGCAGCATGTACCATATTCACCCAATGTACATCAATGCAGCCAGTATTAGTTTACATTACAATTGATATAAGCAATCTACCTTACTTTTCTAAGTTTTATAATTATTTTAGCTTTTATCTTAAAAATTGACCTTTATTCCCTTTGCCTAAAAAATCACATCAGCATACAGCTCTGCATGCTGATATGAAATCATCTTGCATTCATTAGTTAGAAAAAAACATAGTTTTATTTTACTTACAATTTTTTTTTTTTTACTTCCTGGTCCTCTTTGGCACAAATGATGTCATGTGCCCAAGTATTGCATACTGGGAAGGTGACACCAGCAGAGCATTGCTGGGAAATCTCATCTGTAATCTCATGAGATCTCAGGCAAAGACATTTTCTCCCCCTGAGATGATGTGCATGGTCACATGTTCTGGTCACATGTGCCTGAGGTCCAGGAAGTTAATGGCGATCTAGTAATCTGCCCTTAGTAAAAATGGCCACTGTGAGAAGAATGGGGAGGAAAATAAAAATAAGGTATGCAAAGAATAGCCGGCAATTATGTAGAAGTATGTGTTTGTAGATTGCCATTACTAAACATTTCTAAAGCTGCTTTTGTTGTCATTGATGAGGGTAAAGTTCCTCTTTAACTTTTCAGACTGTCCTTTGTCCTTCTCTTATGTACACACTCTCTTGCTCTTTAGCTACTTTAGTCTTTTTTTTTTGTAGCTTAATAATATACAGAAAGTTACGTGTATGTTAATTTAAAAAAAATGGCTATACATTGGAGTGGTTAAAGAGTTTGTAATTAATTATATAGAACACGCCTTGTTTTGTATCATGAGATTTAGGGTTGTGACTACATCTCATTGATTATGTATCTCCATTATTTAGATCGTTATTATACACAGTATACACATATTTGTTGCATATTTTTTGTATTATGAATTTATGTACTTTTTATTATTTGTTTTCAGAAACATGGGTTAAAAATTTACTTTCGAGATCCTCATTCATTTACTCCGATGTTAGAAAATGTGAAGGGACAGCCACCAAGGTCTCTACTTCTAGGGTTAGATATGGTAAAGAACCAGCAGCAGATAGCTCAGTTCTCTAAGAAAGATGCTGAGGTAAGTGGACTATCTACTCATGGTGTATCATGGATTGTAAATAGCTTTTTATCACACAATGTAATGGTAGGTTTTCTACACAGTGGTAGACCTACAGCCATCACAGCTAATGGAGCCAAAGTAAGCAAGCTAGAGGAATCGTCAACCCACCAGTGCCTCACACCCAAATCTATAAAAGCACTATAGAATGTAGTGATTGTGCAGCTTGCCATGAATCCCATCATATTTATAGTATTTGCAGACTCTGCATGATTTACCCAAGCACAGAAGAAAAACATGCAATATCACCAGTTCAGGGTTCCTTACATCTTGCCTTGCCTGCTTCTCATTTATGCAAACCTAAATCATGTACAGCACATATTTTAAAAAAGTGGAAAAAAGCAGGTATGTCAGCTTTGTTGGTATCACAGCACCAGTCCCTCTCACTTCCTGGGCTATCAGCACAGTGGCAGCTGCTCATGTGCCTCTCAGCCACCTATAGCAAATAAGCACCACAAGTACTAGGCATGAACATGCTTTGCTGAGTCTTTCTTTCAGCCACGTTGTCTGCCACCATATTGTGGCAATAAAGTGAAAGAAAGCTCTTTTGACAGATAAACATTGAAAGCCCGTGTCCGCATAGAATAGTTTCACCCAACACTGCCTGCCCAGACATCCCAAGTTGTGAAAAGTGGCAACTGCTTATGATTCCAACACTGGACAATGCCAGAGCTGGCACCTTGGGGTGGCATGGGAATGACTCCCCAGATGCACTGTAGTTCCACACCCTAGCCACAAGCTACCCTCCTGTGTGGTCAGGTGCCCAATAGAGAGTTAAGGCAAACTGTCTTTCTTCCTGCCCTGACCCTTTATCTTGTGACCTGTCATATGGCAAGAAGACTGGAAAAAGGGGAAGCACCCCATTACTCCTCGGCAGGAACATGCTCTGACAAGAGGTCTGAAAATTTAAGTATGTAAGTATCTCAGACTCCCCCCCTCCACATCACATCTCAAAAGTCCTCCTCAGAGCCTCTCCATCCCTATGACTGACCTTCTCTGTTCTGCCACTGTCCTCTACTGCCCCTATGCATTTCTCTACTGCACTGCACCCAAGCACGTCTGCACCTGCCACCATTACATGATTCACACTTCTGCACTGGCCTCCACTGTCCGCCACAGCATCAAACATCACTTCTGCATTGACCACCGCTGTGACAGAGAACCTCCCATGCACTTTTCCACTGGCCACCACTGCACCCACACACTTCTCCACTGACTGCCACAGTATTGATGCAATGCACACTTCTCCACTGGTTGCTATTGTAATGGCATTCACACTTCTGCACTTGCAGCCACTTCACCCATCTACTTTTACGTTGGCCACCAAAGTGTACTTTTGCAGGTTATATATAATGCATTGTCACGTAAACAAAATATATGACCGATATAATGTTATAGATTATTAATGATAATAGAATTTAATATTTTTTTTGTTTCACAAAAGTGTTATTTATTCCTTTAATTTTTTCCTATTAGGCAAACATAAACATAACATTATTGTGTTTTCCAGCTTGATAAGGATAATATTAATCACAATATAGAGCAACTAGTTTTCAAAAAGAACTCTGAAACCAGCAAGAAAAAAAATTACATCTGCCATAGTGTTTGGAGAACAAAGAGAAATAATTCCATATCCTTGTGTAATGGGTAGCAAGAAAAATAGAACATTGTCATAATATAATATTTCTCAGAATATGTTTTGGCATTCTAATTTCAACTCAGGTGCTTATTGATAATCGTAAAAGATATTTCTTTATTCAGCGTTATCCATCTCCAAAACCTGCATTGTGGGACTGAAGACACTGAAAACTGAAAGGAAGCTGCAAGGCCCCATTTGCACCTGAGCGTTTCGTAGCTCCAATACCTAAGTGCTACAATGATCAGCATGAGGAGTTGTTGTTCTCAATGGTCCCTGTTCACATCTACAGTTTTTGCCACCTGGGGTGGGTGGATGGGTGTGTGCAAGGAGGTGCAAGTCCTGGGAGGGTACGCTGCAGGATGCCAATGGTCAGTGAGGAAGCTAGACATTCTGTCACCCAAAGCAAGGGCTCAGAGTTGCTCCCCCCATCCACACTGGTGCCAGAGCATTCCACTCAGCTCCTGGCAACCAGTGATGTCAGTGAGCTGGGTGGGACCCCAGCCAGAGCATCACAGGTTGCTAAGAGCTCTTGGCAACCTGGGACCCTCTTGCCAGAAGGGGGGCTGCAGGCACACCCCCCATATTGCCCAATTAGATGCTGTCTTGAGGCAACTGCCTCACTGTAGAGACTCTGAAACCTGGGATGCCCTGGCTGGTGGGGGGGTGGGAGTGGCGGCAGGCAATATGTGTCTCAATAAAATGCCCCCTGAGGCAACCTCCTCATTATAGGGTCGGCCCTGCATCTGAGCATTCTGTCACTAGTAGCTAAACACCTGTAGCTTGAAAGAGTACATGAGCTTCTTTTGGTTGCAGAATCTAGAGTTTTAGCCTAAATAGATATCAATGAAAGCACCTAAAAAATGCCCATAACATGCTTAACGTGGTAAAAATTAATTAAAAATAATAATTAAAAAAACTAGGGTTGCACAGATACCAAGTACAGTACTCGGTACAAGTACATGTACCGATACTTTTAAGCTCCAGGGCTAGACTAGAGAAAAATTTAAAAGTTAGGAGGCATCTGTCATTTGTAAGGAGCACGCGGAGCTCCTGGGATTTGTACATCTCTGTTTTAATGTATGATTTTGTTTTTATAAATAAAGGGATGCACAGATACCAGTTTTGCGAGTACGAGTACTTGCCGAGTACTTACAAGTACGAGTACTGATAAATTTTTGTTGTCAGGTGACAGTTTTTCTAAAACAATATCGACTAATGATTTCAGGACAGTGGGGGGAGTGCCAGAGCCCGGTCACAGCGGCAACTGCTACAACCCTTGTAGTTCTCCTGAAAATGCCAAGAATCTGCACTGGTACTCGAAAAGTATATGTGCATCCCTAAAAAAAATAAAAAAAAGCGTAAGTCTGAAATGTGCGCAAAAACACCTCTACAAATCCTCAAAAAACAACCAAAGATGCTCAGCTCAAGTGTGAATGGGGCCTAAAGGTCGATCAGCAAAATGATTTAAAAGATATTTATATAAGGATGGCTGTGCCCTAGTTCTTTTAAAACACTGCACTGTTGCTTCACTACTGGAAGTGAATTGGCCTGAAATTGTTTACTCTGGCTCGTACTTTTGGAGTTTGATTAAACTATTAGATCCAATCAAACTGAAGACAACATTCAAGGCTTTATAAAGTTCAAACTAGTTGTTGATTTCCCTGCACCTCACTTGCCATTCATGGTTGTGGAAAACTTGACAATAACATTCTCTATATGTTTTTTGACCAGAATTTGATAGTAGCAAAGTTCCTCTTTTTTTTTTTATTATGACCCCAAGTTGCTAAACCAGAGCTTAAATTAGTATATAGAAATTTGCTTAATACCCTTATTTACTTGACTACCACAATTTGTTGATATGAAAAGGACATGTAATTTTGCTATGACTCATTATGGTTACTTGCTTCGTTCTTTTTCTTCCTCTATAGGCATACCCAAAATATGAGCACTTTATGAATCGTTTGGTGTCGGCAATAGATCCTCTTCTTGATGCACCACCAGTAGACACAGCAGCCATCACTCAGGGGTCACTAGCGCAGAGAGTGAAGTCACTTAAAACTCTACAGCCTTTAATGAAAGCCGGTGTGTGCTACTATATACTTCCGTAGGAAGACCATATATTTTTATTTTTCACTTTATTTTAGATGACAGCTGGCAGAAGATGCATAAAATAATTCCTGCTGTGATTGTTATACTACCTATTGATTTTTTTAGGCTAATAGTAGTTGTATATCATGCTCTAAGAAAGCTATTCAGAGGTAATATATTAAATGAATACCGATTTATTGGTAACCTTGACACTTCTCCTCCTTGTTCTATCTTAACATGCCAGGAATTACACTGGGGAGTCAGATTCCTAAATATTATGAAGTTCTTACTGGTCCTATATCCAAGGTAACCAACTTTTTTGTATTTTTGCAAACAATGGGCTTCGTAGGAAAGTCACTTTTGTCATTGCAGTGTGAAAGGCAGCAAACCGATCCATGCTATGGTCACATATAAATAAGCTTTTGGTTTCCTGCTTAGCTGTAGAAAATAAATCAAAACAACTGGACTGACTGTTTTTTTCTTGAAGACGCTGGTAATGCGACTAGCTTCCTCAATTCAGAAATTCTAAATTGAGAAAACTAGTTGGATGACCAGCGAAACGTCTTCAAGGAATATAGAGCAAGTCCAGTTGTTTTGATTTAGTTTCTACAGATATACCACGACCTGGATGAATGAGATGTTGTACATTGAACATGAAGTCATCCTAAAGTTAATTTAAAAGAAGGTCACTGCAGGAAGCAAATCCAACCTCATAACAACCCTTTACTATTTTATTTTGATACCTATAGTGGGCCTTTGCTTACAGGTGAAACTCGAATAATTAGAATATCGTGCAAAGTTCATTTATTTCACTAATGCAACTTAAAAGGTGAAACTAATATATGAGATAGACTCATTACATGCAAAGCAAGATAATTAAAGCCGTGATTTGTCATAATTGTGATGATTATGGTTTACAGCTCATGAAAACCCCAAGAACCCCAAATCCACAACCTCAAAAAAGTAGAATATTACATGCAATCAATAAAACAAGGATTGTACATGGAACAATATCGGACCTCTGAAAAGTACAAGCATGCATATGTACTCAGTACTTGGTTTGGGCCCCTTTTGCAGCATTTACTGCAATTACTTTTGCATGATATTCTAATTATTCGAGTTTCACCTGTATATTGGGAACAAATATTATGAATAAGCAATGTGTACCTGAACCATATAAATATAATGCATTTGTTCATAAAGTTCTGTATGCCAGATGATGTAAAAATTGTATGTCTGCACAAGCAGTATAAAACAGTTGGAATGTGCGAGTGTGATCTTGTATTCATGCATATATTATACATCATGGTTTCATGCATCACTGCAATAAAAGACTCATAACAATACTCTCCTTTCTACTGAATTACAATTCTATTACAACAAATCTGTCTCCATCTCTATACGCGATTCCCTGCTAATATTATAGCTATTTCTGCAAGGCTGTACATGCCCATAAGAATTTTTAGAGGGACTACATAGATAAACATAAGATGGAGACAAAATACATAAAGTTACCAAAGAAATAGACTATAGTCAGCAATACCTGAAAACATTACTGTTACTAAAAGGAAAAGTTACCTGTACCTGTTATTTGCAGGTAAGGATTAATACATGGAAGTCGGGGCAATTTTTTTATGTCATCATGAGGCTTCACCACTGCACCTTATCCTGTAGTCTGCATTGTGTAGATCTCAAACATTGAAGTCCATTCTGTTCATGTGTAACAGTCCTTTAGTCCTGTTGTGGTGGCATCATTATCAACATATTATTAACAGCAGTGATCCTGCAAATTATGGTGCCAGTACATATCAGGGTGTCCAGTCATAGTCATCCTGGGAACATGCAACATCCTCAGGACAGTCCCCGGAGGAGTAACCTTTCCATGAATCGCCATCATACATCTTGGGACATATCATTGCCACTCTCTGGGAGACATTTCTTAGTTCTGTTGAGAAAGGTAGACAATGCAAAACAGGAGCAGAGAGACAGATTATGAGATAGATTTACTATAAGAGTTCAGCTTTCTTCATAAATTCTCTCCTCTGCTATGCTACAGTAACACAGTGACAATAGGGTTGCCACCTTTTCTTCAAGCGAAACCCGAACACTCTAGCGACGCGTGGACATTTTTTCTTGGGAGGAGTCGCAGCGTATTCATATGCAAATAGCGCCGCCCATTCATATGTAAATATCACAGTTGAGACTATTTTTAGTGGGGGGCCAGTAGCCCCTATCTTAATTTTGGTTGCCCCTGTCTGCCTGACATCTTGTGTCCGGGTTTCTGCTGCCATGAAACCCGGACACAGCATTCAAAACCCGGACTGTCCGGGTGAATCCTGGACAGGTGGCAACCCTAAGTGACAATATAAAACATGCCCCTGACCAATGTTTAGAGTGAAAATCTGTCTCGTCTATGTTGCTAAATCTGTCTCAGACCTTTACAAAGCTATCTCATTTGACTGTTGGGGGATTTAATTAGTTTAGTGTTTGTGTAACCTCTTTGAGATATAAAACACTAAATATTCATATGCTATATTTATGCTAACAGACTTTAAGAAAAGAAAAATCATTTTAAAACTGTCATTGTTCAGTCCTAAGTAAGGTACTTTCCCATTAACAGTCTTGTCCTTTGTCCTCTGCATACCTTGCCTTGTGTTATTCTGGCTGTCTAGTAGCATTGAAGCAGTGCCAATTCAGGCCTTTGGTTATTTGTGCTATTGTGACTATTCATTGGGTTTCTTGGCAAGATATTGATACAGAAGTAGAATGCAAGGCCTTTCTTCCACACAGGAAATTAAACAACACCAGTTGAGTCAGATATCAGTTAGCCTATCTGTATAGATTTAGTGTATAAGAAGAAATGAGCACTTTTTTGTGATGTGTCATATGTGATAAATTATACTTTTTAGGTGTGTTAAATCAATTTGAGTTTTTAAGTTATGTGGAGCAGAAACTGTTGCTTCCAAAACTGTAATGCCAATTTAATTTACTCAAAATTATACGCAGCTCCAGTACTGCAAGTGCTACCTGCTCAGCCACTGTGCTGCCTCTCTTGTTAAAACTCAACTTCAGGCAAGACATTTTATTTTTTTCTGTACATAGTGGTGAACAGTTAGAGATACTGCAGGAATTTCCTGCCATCTGGATTCCTATTGGATGGTTTCTATTCATGGATGGCCTATGTCGTCCTTTTCATGGACTGCCTATGTCGTCCTATTCCTGGACGGCCAACGTCGTCCTATTCCCGGACGCCTATATCGCCCTATAGGTAGACGGCCTATGTCGTCCTATTCATGGACGGCCTATGCCGTCCTATTCATGGACGGCCTATGTCGCCCTATTCATGGACGGCCTATGTCGCCCTATTCATGGACGGCCTATGTCGCCCTATTCGTGGACGGCCTATGTCGCCCTATTCGTGGACGGCTTATGTCGCCCTATAGGTGGACGGACCTATGTTGCCCTATAGGTGGATGGCCTATGTCTCCCTATTCAAGGATAGCCTTATTCACCTACAGCTATATAAAATAACATGCAGAATGATGTGACTTGTATTTTCAGATTCTAGATCAGTGGTTTGAGTCTGAACCTTTGAAATGTACTCTGGCTACAGATGCCGTTATCGGTGCAATGGCGAGTCCATCTACACCTGGAAGTGGGTATGTCATCTGTATTTGTATTCTTTTACTAATATCTACATTTCACCTTTGTGCTATAAAAATACAGGACTCACTTGCATGCATACCTGTTCAATAAGGACTGTTGATTATCTGCCTAGCTTTACAATATTACACACAAATAAGCTGAATCATTCAATAAGTACATTTATTGGCCACAGCAGTCCGAATTCTTTTTGAAATGCTCTTTATAAAATGAAATGTGAAACCTGATTGGTTGGAATTGACAACTCCACTTTTGTTTTCATTTTATTTTTCCAAGTCATCATCCCCCAATAGTTAAATAGGAACAGGTTTTTGTTGCCACACCACAGTTTTTCTTCGAGCACGGTGAAACTGATTCAGACAATCATGAGTGGAGTTCCCACTGTTGACTTTCTACTTGCATTGTGAGGATTGCACAGCACAAGTTTTAGTGCAAACCAATAAGCTGCTTCCTATATAGCATTGGTCATTTACAGTTGTGTTTGAGCTTTCAATTGAATTTGTATTGTGTATAGTTTCAAAATTATACAAGTGCCATCATTAAACCCAAAACAAGAAAACATTGGAATACCTTTTTTGTAATACAAAATGTAGATGTTCTAGAAATAATTATGACGCTTGTGTTTCCTCATTCACAGGTATGTGTTATTACATCACGTCATGGGAGAACTAGAAGGAAAGAAAGGGTCGTGGGGTTATGTAGAAGGAGGAATGGGCATGGTGTCCAGTGCAATTGCCAAAGCGGCGGTGGAAGCAGGAGCTGAGATTTACACAGAAAAGGTTTGTGTAGCCAATCTCCAAACACTACTTCTTAGACACAGGTAGATGGTGACCTCTGTGTCTATTTTTATGATGAAGTACAAAGCAGATATCTATCTGCCCCTCCCCCACCCTATTAATATATTCATTTTACTATTTTGGAAGCACAGAGATGCACTCTTCCAATGTCTGACATTTTAGCAATAGTAATACTACTGTAATAATAAGTGGCAAACTGCCTCATTACCACTGTCTCTCATAAATAACTGGAATTCTGAGATGTAACTAAATTAGGGCTGGTAATGATTAAAATTTTCGTGTTCGATTAATCGAAATTTTTTTTAATCGATTAATTTCGATTAATTATAACGCACATACAGATCCAACTACATTGGCCTATACACATACAGCACAGCAATGAAGTAATAAAATGAACTAGGATCACACTAATCCAGCACGTTATTAATCTCACGTGCCCCACTCAATATGGCCGCCGCTTGAGTGGGGCAACTCAGAATAATAATGTGCTGGATTAGTGTGATCCTAGTTCATTTTATTACTTCATTGCTGTGCTGTATGTGTATAGGCCAATGCCTTGGCTGGCGCTCGTGCAGAAACTTTCTTGGGCAAACTCACCGGCCCAAGTGGCTCCGTCGGCTAACGAAGGGAAGGGGGAGGAGTCCGGTGACGTCACGGACATCAACGTCACTGGACTCCTCCCCCCTTCCCTTCGTTAGCCGTCACGGACATCGACGTCACCGGACTCCTCCTCTTTCCCTTTGTAAGCCGACGGAGCCACTTGGGGAAGGGCGGAGGAGTCCAGTAACGTCGATGTCCGTGACATCGCCGGTGGGACTCCCGGAAGCCGGCGAAGAGGTGATTGTTTTCATTGGCGATCAAAATAATTTTTATCGATCAAAAAGTTTACGATTAATCGAGAATTTGATCTTTAATTTCCACAGCCCTAAACTAAATGTATTTCCCTTAGAAGCCAGCTCCAACTGTGTTAGTTTGTAGAGGCAAGAGAAGATTAAGGCTTTCCAGTAACTCTATAAACTTTCTCTTTTTTGAAAGGTAGTAGAGCAGATCCTAGTGGATGACAATGGAAAAGCTTATGGTGTACTCCTGCAAGATGGAACAGAAGTGCACAGCAGGTTGGTCCTGTCCAATGCCTCACCTCATCACACATTTTTAAAACTGACTCCACAAGTAAGTACTTTCAAATATATTTGGACTAGCTTTCTATTCTTTGCATGCAATTCTTGTTTTTACCTGTAAAAGTCTAGCTCAGCCAAGCCCCTTCCTATTGGTCCTTTAAATAATGAGCATACTTTCAGATGACGTACACATACCCGCCCTGCTTAGCCCTCCTGACCTAAACTAACACCCCAACTGTTCACTTACCTGAGTAGGACAGGCTTGGCCTGCTCCAATGTTTACATCGTTTAGATAACTTATGCTTTACTTCTGGCTGCACCTGCACAGTGAGCCCTCCTACACTTGAATAGGGACATCTCCTAAACACCTTCAGCCTTGGGAAATAGCCCTATTCAAATCTATAGACCCATACTGCGTGCATGTGGTCATAGTTGAAGAAGATATCTTCTGGCTGATTCCTGCTTAATTCAAGCTGTGGATGTCACTGTGGTCCCCCCCTCCCGCTGCTTGACAAAAGTTGATTTTTCAATCCATTTTTGTAGAAGGAGCTGGGGTGTAACTTCCATGGGTCTGAACAAGAGAAATTCTAACTTTTAAAGAGGAACACCCTTCAAACAGTTAAATACACAGATGAAATACATATGAGGGCTGTTTTACCTGCCAAAGGATTTGTATTTCTGCCCATCCAGTTCTGAAACTTACACAGCTTTTGCACACAGCACAACCCTGGAGAGGGGACCTGATATTTCTCTTGTGCAGTTTCAATTAACAAGTCTCCTCCCCACCCCCTCCCTGTGACTGGACAGTAAAAGGAGAAGCAGCACACTTATGAGCTTGTCTTTTTGTTATTGTACTTTGTCCTTCTACCCTGTTTCCCCGAAAATAAGACCTACCCTGAAAGTAAGACCCAGCACTATTTTTCAAGATTCCTGTAATATAAGACCTACCCCGAAAATAAGACCTAGTTTGGTGGTAGCATGTAAGGGGAAACTTGAAGAGCAGGAGAGATGGTGTCAGCCTGCAGGGACATGTTGTATTAAGGGGATGACGGGGGACTCCCTCCGGGCAGCGCAGTGACAGGGAGCACGCCAGTACCATACTTCACCAACTGCTGTCCCCCTGAAGGCACTGCATAATGTAATGGTACTGTACTGTAATGTGTACCGGTAAATGGTACTGTTCTTTACCACGCTGTCCACTGTCTGATGTGCCCACTGCTGCACCGCTGGTACCACTGACCCTGATGGCAAAGCATGCCAGCGCTGCATAAAGCAAGGCTTCGGCGGCGGAGGGAGCAGAGCCGCATTAGCTGATATTCCTCTATAGCGCCGGTTACTGTGGCAGGCGGAGTGATACCAGATAACTTTAAATTGTTGTACATTTTGTTGCACAGTAAAAAAGAAAAAAAAAATAAGACATCCCCTGAAAATAAGACCTAGTGTGTTTTTGGGGGGCAAAGAAAATATAAGACAGTGTCTTATTTTCGGGGAAACACGGGTATCAGCATGCTGTTGCACTGCAGTACACCTGATTGGCTCCTTTCTTTTTGAGCTCTGTTGTACAGACTGTACATTAGGCTTACGTGTCTGGAACAAGCTCCACTTTTACAGGTTAAGTCCAGACTTGCATATGTGCTCAGTTACTTATATCTCTAAATCTACTGATCATTTTACCATCATGCCACAATGCAAAATACCTGTATGATTTGACTCTCCAACTCAAGTACCATAAACTTGTTCTGGGGCATTGAAACTAGACTAATTTACTGAGTCACTGCCCTGGAACTAGCATGCAGGACTCAAGGAATGGTTGCCTCTGTCAGAGTCTAATCACATAGGTATGCCGCTCTGCAACATTAAGTGTCACATTATTTACAGCGATAATGTAGGTTTTGAATTCTGCACATGGCAGATTTCTCTCCAAGGGATTCGATATGCAGCTTATGTTTGTTTCTATTGCTCTGGGCTTCTTGATAATGATGTTAGAGTCTCCTTATAAGAATAATGAGAACATTATCTGTTATAGAAACATTGTCCTTATACATTGGCTCAAAGACAAATGACAATACTGGCAGCCTTGCTTCCAACCATACAAGAATGCAGCCACATAAGACTAGCGCTGTCTTTATCCATGACACTGATTAGACTGTGTTTTCCCATCACCCAGCAATAGCTTAATTGATCCTGAGTTAGCACTGGTGCTTTTTTTGATTATTGTGTTATTTTGTGGATGAAGACTTTGTGCTTTTTTTTATTTTTAGGAGCAATTGCCAGAGGATTTTATAACAATGATCTCACAGTTTGATGCCAAATCTCCAGTTACCAAAATAAATGGTAGGTATTTTAGGCTCAATTACAGCAATTAGCTAATGAAAGAAAATATATTTACACTTTAGTTAATGATCTAATCTGAGACATGGGAATAATGCAGCTGTGAGCTTCTGGAAGAAAGTCCATTAATAATATTAATGAAATATTTTGGCAACTTCGTGACTCCCCACAATGTGTCTTCTTTTAATATGTCAAATAACGGATCCAAGTTTGCAAATGTCCTGGACGGTGGATTACCTCTCTAATTAACATATTTCAAAACCTATAAACCCGTGAGTTCCTGTGTCTTGTATAATGTCTATAATTTGTCATAGACATGAAGAATTTGATAGTGATATGGCCCTACTTGTAACAATCATCAAATGCTGCCACCACCTTTTCTTTTTAATTAATCTAAGACTTTTCAAGATGGTATGATACCATGTGAAGGGACAAAACAATGTGAAGGGACAAAAACATGTGAAGGGACAAAAACAATCTAGAAGCTATCCAACCAAATTAGTGCATAGCACAGTGTTGCCTTCTTGGAACAGAAGGAATTCAAATGCATACAGCTTTGTGGCCATCAGCAGTGCAGTGCATGCAAATCATGGCTTCTGTGGGGTAAGGCTTGAGACCCAATGAGACAATGTAAATGGGTGGAGCCATGCAAATCATTGCTTTATGCCCCAGCAGCTAGATGCTCATCTAGGCCTGCTAGTGTATAGTGCAAATATAACCTAATATTACAGGGACATTTATTTCCAACTGAAGACAATTGTTTCAGACTTTTTGGCCATCATCAATGCAGTGTATGGAAACCATGGCTTCTATGGAGTAGGGTTTGGGACCCAACAAGATAGTATAACCAAACATGTTATGGTGAAAAGGGTTTAAAGCAATTTAAAAGCACTCACTTTACTCAGTGAGTGGCGCAGTAAAGTGTAATCAGCCAAATGCCCCATCAGTCAGATGATTACTGTCTCATTGGGTCCCTAGCCCTTCTTCATAGAAGCTACAGGTTCTTTACTGTGCACTGATGATTGCCAAACAGCTGTGTGCAGTTTGGTTTGGGATAAATTACTCTATAATATTAGGCTATATTTGCATTGTACACCAGCAGTAATGGATGAGCATCCAGTTAATATGGCATTAAGCGATGATTTGCAAGTGCCCATTCCCTTATTTTTGGGCTATGTGATGGAATAAGAGCTGTGAATAGCTTCTGGGCTTATTGGTTGGCTCAGTAGCTGTCGGGGTGCCATCCTGCCCAAGTCTATGCAAATGCAACATTCAGAAATGTGATACTTACACCAGGGTCTAGTGGGGCAGGCAGGGGATTTCAACTAACAAATAATGTACCATAAGGCGCCTTATGGCTCCAGTTACCCAGCAATGTTCATCTCCAACTGCTAATACACATTTACTAAAGTTCTAGACACAACTGAATATACAGTATGCTAATAAAAATGACCTCCAAACCAGTCAGTGACCTTTGCCATGCCCAGTTTGATATTGCTGCTGCTCACAATTCAGACCAAAGTCTTTACAGGATATATGATATTCTTATCTATAATGACAAAATTATCTTTCTTCTACCTTTCTTCTGTTTTACTGGGTTTTGGGTTCAGATTTCAGTATTTGCACTGCTTGGCTTCTAAATCGACTTTCAAAAGAGATGGTTTCTTACCTCAACAATGTTGTCTCCGGATGACCACTGAAAGAGATATTCTACTGTGCTGTAAACTTATTGTGCATCCTCTAATGCTTGGTATGTGTTATTAGGGTGACTATGTTCACTTGTTCTTTAGCACTAGAGTTTAGGGTGCGATTGCCTGGGCCCAGATTTGTTCTGCGTTTAATTTCTCAATTCATATTAGTTTGTAATATTGGAAGGTTTTCTTTCTACATCATCCCCATTTTTTGGCCCTTCTACACAGTCAGGTTTTGCATGGTTTTGCTTGTCATTCCACTGTCTGCTTCCATTGCTGATTAAGAATACATGAAAAGAGAGGGAGAAGGTGCTGGTAAATGTGCAATCATGTGCTCATGGGCAAGAACCCAGCTCTCAGCGTTGCTTGGTGGCTGCTGATGTAACAAACTAGATGGCGATGTCCAGAAGTGAACTGACCACATTTTGTGACCAAGGGATGGAGCCACCATTCAAGGACAAGAACAGGGTCTCTTTAAAATACTATTCTCAGCAAGAACTGAGTTTCCATGTGGGCAATAACAATTCACATACAGTACAGATGGTTATATCAGTGTTTCAAGCTATAATAATCATACACAGGTTATTTTATTGTAACGGATAGCATGGAATGCAAGCAAAAATGATCCGCCATGAGATCTGGTTCCTATATGAAACACATTTCCAATTTACATAGCGTTCAGCGAGTTTGAATAGAACAATCATCCGCACATTTATTTTGGTTTGTGTTACAAAATGACAAAATATGTTGAGTGATGAAGCCATCTTCAAATATGCTGATTTTTCTCTCTCTTTCGAAATGTATTTCCTCACACTATTAAAATGTAATTATTACATTGTTTAGAACTAAATACCGAACGAGCTGTGAAAGTAACAGGGTAAGCAGTTCTGAGGAGCTCAGTTTCTCTTGTGGGTAAAACTGAAAAGGATTTCAGATGAAACACTTCCAATTTATTTCACCAACAACTTGGGGTCCTTGCAGTATTTAGATATTTCTAGGATGATAGTATGTGTTTATATCAAACACTTTAAGGCACATGTGTCAAACACAAGGAATGCGGGCTGAATCCGGCCCTCTGGGCCATTTCATGTGGCTTTGGTTTAAAAATGTTAAACCTCTCCTGCAGCTTAACATTTTTAAACCAATGCCGGCACTGTAAACAGGTGCCGGGCTTTATAGAAAGGCTGCCGAGGTCCCACGCAAGGTCCCGGCAGCCTTTCTGTGAATAGCAACGTCTTTTTACAGTTTCGAACGAAAATCGCCTCCTTCTTCCTGTAGATCCTTTCCACCTGCACATGCCAATAACGACCGGGACCCCTGGTGAGACCATACAGCCATCCTAAGGCCCCCGCGCAGCCCACCTGAGAGTCGGCACAGCCCAGCATTGACCCTGCACAGCCACCTGAGAGTTTGCCCAGCCACCATAGAAACCTGCACAGCCACCAGAGAACCTGCACGGCCACCTGAGAGTCTGCACAACCCATCATAGAACCTGCATAGCCTACCTGAGGCTCAGCACAACCCACCATAGACCCTGCATTGCCCACCAGAGAGTCTGCACAGTCCACCATAGACCCAGAATAGCCCACCATAGAACCTGCACAGTAACCTGAGAGTTCGCACTTTTATACTAATTGCCATTATTTTTCCTAGATTTCTACTTCCAGAGCTAGTTAATACTACAACCAGTAATAATCAAACACAGATGTAATTATTCAATATGATAAACAGTAGATACAGTTATACATTTATGTCTTAAGATAAAACCGGCCATTTGAGGGCAACCATAATGCTGATGCGGCCAGCAATGAAATTTAGTTTGACACCCCTGCTTAAGGGATTATTACAATGTATTAAAGGGATATGAATAGTTTACAGCTTCAAGATCTCAGAACTAGAGCTTTTGTATTTGTATTGATGTCAACTGAGGGCTTTGTACACCATCTGAAAGGACCAGTTGTAAAATCTATATTTGTCGCTAGCTCTCATGTAGTTTACCATATAGTACAGTATAAACATTTAATTTTTACAATGATTACTTTTGGTACCATAATTGTTTATACTACTCAGGAACTTCTATAGACGTGGAAAACTCTACACTGGGAATACTGGCTTGGAGGTGCATGTGCAGTTGGCAGATCCTGAATGTTACTGCAATGTGCTTGGGCCACTAGTGCTATTTATTCAATACGGACCTGGTTATGTATGCAAGGTCATTATGGGCATAAATTTAGTATAACAAAGGTTAAGTGGGCCACAGGAAGCCCAATCTCAAGGCTTATGCTTAAAAAGTCTAATGAGAACACCAAACAAATAGTCTGAAAGTCCAAAAACTTTTAAAAAAGCTAATCAAACCTTGAGATGCGAAGCAAGTAGAAATAAAGAGCTGGATTTAATTTTATCAACATTTGGATCAGACCTTGAAAAGGCCTATTGGTTCTGGTGAGGTTGCTCTCAAAAAACAGGGCCTACCCTATAGATTAAGCAAGGTTCTTTATTTTAGGAAAGTAAAACAAAATTCCTGTAAGCTTAAAAAAATAGAAGTGATCCTTAACTTTTCTGAAAACAGAAGAAAACTGGTTTATTAGTCACTGCTTCTATTCCAGAACACTTTCAAAGTTTCTTCTAAGTATACTGTCACATGTCTACTCTGTTGTGACATAACACTTGAAAAGGAACTCTATTGTGAAAGAATAATGATGTAAACATGTGCTTCCCCCTACAGTGGCTGTAGATCGGTTACCAAACTTCCTATGTATACCAAACACATCTGATGGCAAACCACTGCCCCATCACCAATGCTCAATTCATCTAAACAGCGAGCATATGAAACTTCTAGATGAGGCGCATGAAGACGCTTGTAGGGGAATACCATCATCGAGGTAAAGATGAAGCACAGTGTTCATCATGTAGAAAAACACAGAATAGAAAGTGTCCTCATAAAACTTTCACATTTACTGTTTGTTACAGCTGTTGAGTTGCTTATTTTCATAACTCTGCCTGAAGTTCAGTACTAGGTAATATAAAATATTCATGAGTTTTCATAGCTGTGTGAAAAGTCTTGTGTGTTGCTTAACCTCCTTCCCTGCAGCTCTCTGACATTTGTAGGCTGTATGAAATCCTATAACTTGTTAACGCAGAACTCTGGTCAGGGTCATTAATAACCAACCTTGCCACCCCTGCTCCTGATTATTGTGCAACAACGTCTTAGACAAAACAAAATCTGCAAAATATTAGAAGATAAAGGTTTTTACACCAGCCATAAAATATCTGCTGGTAAATAAGAGTGTTTCTAGATTTCTAGTTCTGGCCTTTAGGTCAGGATCACAGAGGGCACTGTCTCTAGTACTTAACAAGCACTTGGTGGACAGTGGTTAAACATCAGCTCACCCATGTATCTACAAATAAAGATGCAAAATGCAACACAAGGATTTCCATGTAGTATGGTAGTAATTTGGTAATTAGGCAGATTTATAAAAGACTAATGCATACAAACTGCCTTGTAGATGAAACACCACCTTATATTTCCAGTTGAATTTAAATTGTAACTACTGTAGCCAAATCTGCCTTTTGTACATACAAGAACAATAAAGCTGAACGCTTACTGTGGTTGGTTGTTCAAAGTTCAAATAGTGTTTTTCCTAATGTACAAAGTAAAATCTGTTTGCCTTAGGCCCCTTTCACACTGGCGGTTCGATCAGCTCTATCTGTCAGTTTTTCAGGCGGATCTGATCGGAAACCCAATATAACTATATGGGCATCCTGATATAAAGGACGGAGGAAAGAAAATGAAGAGACATAGATGTCAGAAAAGGGACACCCGTTCCGTACTTCTCCAATCAGCTGGAGGCCTGTGTGTAGATTCCCTGATGATCAGAGCAGTACAGAATAGATTTTACCATTGTGACATCCATGTCCGTCCAGCTTTTTCCTCTATCTTACAATGGAGAGAAAAAACGGAACTTAGCGGACCCATGTTAGGTCTATGGGGAGACGGTTGTACGAGGACATATGCCCATTTACATCAGATTACACCCAAGCCAGCACAATCAGGTCTGCCAAAAAGGAACTCCGTTCCGTTTTGTTTTCCAGACCTGAATAGAGTCAGGGGTAATCAGATGTTCATAGACTAATATTGGGCTGGCCCTGTGAAAGGGGCCTTAGGCTCATTTCAGATGGGCGGTCTGATCAGCTCCACCAGTAAGTTTTTCAGGTGGACCTAATCGGATACCCAATGTAAGTCTATGGACAGCAGGATCTATACAGACCGTTACACCTGGTTACCCTCGACTCTGACCAGGTCCAGAAAAACAAATGGATCAGAGATCCTTTTTGCCAGACCTTATTTTGCTGGAACAGAGGTAATCTGACACATGTCCATTTAACATCCGATTCCCCATAGACCGTCATGGGGTCCAGCCATTTCAATTTTTTCCTCCATTGCAATATGGAGGAGAAAACTGGACGGACATGGATGTCACATCGGTGACTTCCAATCCGTACCTCTCGGATCAGGAGGGGGATCCAAGAACAGATCCCCATCTGATAGGACAGTGTGAAAGGGGCCTTACATCTGCTTTTACATGCCCTTACATCCTTCTTTTACATGTCCATGTTCTTTTTTTTTTTTTTCTTGGGTTTGTTGACGGAAGGAAGCTTCTTCTGCTACTCATCAATTTAGAGTTGCCAGTTTGGGGTCACAGCCTCTCCATTTCCATCCTATAACTTTATTGCCAGCGCCCCTTTCACACATTCGGTCTCATCAGGTCTGCCTGTCAGTTTTTTAAGTGAACCTGCTCAAATGCCTAGTGCTAGTCTATGGGCAGAAGGGCATCTGTTTACACGTGGTTACCCCCGACTACGGCCAGGTGCAGAGAAACAAAGGGATCAGAGATCCATTTCACTGGACCTGATCAGAGAAACGCACACATGTCTGTTTACATCTGACTCCCCATAGACTGACATGGAGTCTGGCATATTAGGCCTTTCCTCCATCGCAAGATGGAGGAAAAAAACTGGACAGACATGGATGCTACAGCAGTGATAACGGATCCAAACTGTGCCGATCAGGAGATCCGTGCACAGATCCTCTCATGATCAGCCCATGTGTAAGGGGCCCTATTCCATAGGGCAAAGCAATGGTGATGAACAAAGTGGAAAAAACCACAGCATCCAATCAGAATTTATCTTTCACTGATCAGACTAAACTGAAGTCCGATTTTGATGGGTTACAGTACTTTGTACATCATTGCTGTTTTCCTTCAATAAATCACCTATAAATTATATCCAAAGCATCTACTCGGATTGTTCTTTCATTTTAAAACTTCCAAAATAACAGTTCTACTTTCCATGGGCAACACACACAATTCTATCTTCAGGCGCTACATACCTGTGCCCCTGCCTGATCATAAATTTGTAGCTGCCCTGTTGTGGGAGATTTCAGAGATCTCTCTAGTTGGGGCAGATGATACGATAACTCCTCTGTATTAACATACTGGTCAGCCAAGAACAAGATTTGCTTATTTTATTATCTATACGTGCTACAACATGCAAATATTTCTTCATGCTCTCTGGTATGGTGTTGGGAATGTTACACTGACAACAGATTATTGCAAAATATTGCTGCAGCTCACTCTTCCTATATTTCTGTATATAGAAATGATTCTTTCAATTGCTATTAAAATTCTTCACACTTTGTGGACATTATTCATTCATATTATGCATTTATTTCTAAGATGACCTTTACAATCAGTGTTCTATTTAGCATGTTTATAGTATTTATTGGAACTTGGAGGAAATACTGTGCATATTTAGACTGTAAAGTTTTTCATTGATATTTAAGTTCTGTGTTAGAGAAGATATAGGAAGAGTTTAGACGTTCGGTAGCCCATAGCTCAGACCTGCTAAATATTTGCTGTGAGTTCTTACTCCTTGTCTTTGCTCTGTCTTGTAACATAACTCTTTATATGTATGTGGGAAAAGAAAAGAGACAGCTGAAACACATCTCCAGTTTTGTTTTTACAACAGTGGGGAATTATAGTGAAACATATGGTGGTAGGCAAGTCTATGATATGACATAGTCTGTCTGCAAATCCCTCCACTGGCTTCCAATAGCACAAAGCATAAAATTCATAATGCTAACAAAAACATACAAAGCCATCCACAACTCTGCCACTGGTTACATCTCCAACCTCATCTCAAAGTATCACCCTAACTGTCACCTCCACTCCTCCAAGATCTCCTCCTTTCTAGCTCCCTCATCACCTCCTCCCATGCTAGTTTCCAGGACTTCTCCAGAGCCTCTCCTATCTGCTGGAACTCCCTACCACAACATATCCAGCTATTACCAACTCTGACTGCCTTTAGGCGATCCCTGAAAACTCACCTCTTCAGGGAAGCCTATCCTACCTCTTCTTAAAAACTGTACAGCTACTCCTTCAATCAGCTCATCCCTCAACGGTATCACCTTCTGTATCAATTGCCCCTCTGTGTAGATTGTAAGCTCTCATAAGCGGGGCCCTCTAATCTTTTTGTATGGTATTGTAATTGTTCTGTTTTCCCGTATGGTGTAAAGCACTGAGCAAACTGTTGATGCCATATAAATTCTGAATAATTATTATTATTAGGGGTGCACCGATACCGAGTATTTGGGTGAGTACGAGTTCTCGCCCGAATACTCTTTAATGACCTGGGTGGCACATAATGACCCGGCTTCCTGATTGGTCAGGAAACCAGGCTGCCTAGGAACAAGTTAACACGGCTTTCTAGCCAATCAGGATGCCGGTAGGCGAGTCATGATGTGCCGCCTGGCTTCCTGTTTGGCTAGGCAGCCTGGCTTCCTGACCAATTAGGAAGACGGATGACACCTCATGACCTGCTGCCCGGCTTTCTGATTGGTCAGGAAGCCAGGCAGGCTCGGCAAGTGAAGCCGGTGCTCTTTCGCTAGAACACTGGCTTCACTGGCAATCAGGAAGCCGGGGGTGGCGGGTCATGATCCGCCGCCTGACTTTCTGATAATTGGGGTACACGGCACCGATACTCGGTATCGGCAAGTACCGGAAAAAAAATACCGCTACTCCTACTCGATACCGAAAAAACGGTATCGGTGCATCCCTAATTATTATTATAATATAAAGCGATTGTCATCCCTTGGCAAAATAAGAGTGACCCATGGTGCATTTTACTCTTTATTGAACAAATATAATTTGCTTCTACTGCTATTTTATAATATTTATCAATAATGGACCGTGCAATCACCACCTATTCTAAAATAAACGTTGTGATTCTTCAGTGGTTTATACCCCAATCTGTACAATAGTCTGACATTTTTTGGGCTATGCTACTGCCATTGAGGAGGGGGCATTTGGATAAGAATAACCGTGCATATGAAAGCATTGCACCAGTTACTGATGCTGATTTTTTTTTGTACCAGAATAATTATTTTATGGTTCACATGTCTTCTTTGTCACTGGTTTCCCTGATGATGTATCATGATCCTGCTAATTTGGTTAAAAAAATTGTCTCTTCCATGCCAACCAGCATAAAAAAGGAAATTGCTGCAAAAAATAACAACCAGTAATTTAGAGATATCACTTTGGCTAAACAGAGATTTACCTTCTTAGATATGTGTTCAGGTGGAAAGAAGAGTGGTGGAAAAATGGGTTTGGTTCAAGTTCGCATATAATGGGCATCAGTTTTGAACCTAGGATAATAAAGGTTGTGCATATTTTATGAGGTTTGCTTGTCTGAAACCAGAATAATGGTCATAGGCAGTTTTATATTAACTGTAAATGAAGTGAATGTTCTTATAGAAAGCATCTAGGGCTCTTTTTGCTGTGGTGGAAAGTCAAGTATGGCTCTGGACTGCAAGATAGCTTTCAGTAAATTGCAGAAGTATCACTTTGCTGAGGTTCAGAAGAGGTATCAGATAGAGTCAGTGGTTGAACGAAAGGTAATATCTAGTTGATTGTGAACTAAATATAGCAATGTATAAGCAGTACTGGAGTTGCAGAAAGTGATTGTAAAGCTTTATACGTTATGTAAGAGCTATGTGAATGACAACCATGAAATTGACTCTATTGTTATACTTCTCACAGGCCTATGATTGAACTGTGTATTCCCTCATCACTAGACCCTACCCTGGCTCCTCCTGGATGCCATGTAATTTCAATCTTCTCACAATACACTCCATACACTCTGGCTGGAGGCCAACAGTGGGATGATGAAGAAATAAATAAATATGCAGATAATGGTAAGCGGTGTCTCTGCCAGTGATTTATGTTTGTTGTGTTGTATTGCCAAATCATTCTCCATTGAATATCATTTATTTTGCTAGTTATTATGTTCATTGTTACATAGTTACATAGTATTTGAGGTTGAATAAAGACATTAGTCCATCAAGTCCAACCTATTAGGATCTCATTCTAGGAGTACCCGTACCCCTGTATATTACGGTCCCTTAAGAAATCGTCCAAAAGTTTCTTGAACAATTCCACATTATTTGCTGAAATCACCGCCTGTGGCAGTGAGTTCCAGACCCTAACTGATCTTACTGTGAAGAACCCCCTTCGCCCCTTGTGCTGGAATTTTTTTTCCATCAATTTTAGGTGATGGCCTCTAGTTTTTGTAACGGAGTTAATTTTAAACAGTTTATCGCTAATGTTGCTACCACCATTAAACATTTTGTACATGGAAATCATATCCCCCCTTAATCTCCTCACCTCTAATGTGAACATGTTTAAATTTAGTAGCCTCGTCTCGTAGCTCTGGTCCTCCATACCCCTAATTAGTTTGGTTGCCCTTCGCTGGACTTTTTCCAACTCAAGGACATCTTTTCTTAGTACTGGTGACCAGAACTGGACCGCGTACTCCAGATGAGGTCGAACCAATGATCTATAAAGTGGCAAAATTATAGACTTGTCCCTGCAATACATCCCCTTTTTAATACAGGACAAGACCCTGCTAGCTTTGTTTACAGCAGCCTGGCACTGCAAACTACCTTTCAGTTTGTGGTCTACAATGACCCCCAAATCCTTCTCCATTTCTGACTTCCCCAGCGGCATACCCATAATTGTATAACCCATTTGTTTATTTTTAATTCCAAAGTGCATTACTTTGCATTTATCGACATTAAACCTCATCTGCCACATTAATGCCCACTCCCCTATTTTATCCAGGTCCTCCTGTAATGTTATAGTGTCTAAGTCCGTGTCTATTACCCTCCCTATTTTGGTGTCATCCGCAAACACAGAAATATCGCTGTTAACACCCTCCCCGATGTCATTAATAAATAAGTTGAACGTTGTAAGATTGTATGGGCCCATTATAATTCCAGATGACCCAAACTACCAGCTCCAGCAGTTTTGGTCCAGATGAAGGCCAATTTCCTTCCAGGTAACTGGTAATGTTTGGATTAAAGTGACACTAAACTTGGGAATTAAAAAATGCATTTTAGTACCTTAAATATTAACAAAAATGTATATTATTTGTGTATCACTCGGCTGTAGATCCTCCAATCATCTCTGAATTGGTGCTGACACTGTCCTTCCTTCTGGAGGGTGGCTACTTTTGTTCCCTATGGTCCCTGTGTGTGTTGTAAGCTTCAAACATAAAGTTCCCTTGTTGCACTCCTTACTGGAGGTCCCTAATCCAAGGGGGGGGGATGCTTGTAGTGACTGTGGATGGTGCTGCCTGACAATGTTAGTAAATAGATGTCACCAGCACACCAAAGGCATTTGAAATCCAAACTGATCGTTTAATTAAAACGTCATGTCATCAGCGCTTTCCAGGCTGCACATGGTCCCCTTCATCGGGCTCAGCAATGACATTGTAAGCTCCAAGCTTGCTCCCGTGATGGACTACAATCTCACGTTTAGTTTACTAATTTGTATTGAGATTGTAGTCCATCACGGGATTGAGTATTTTACTCTGGGTATGGAGGGGCTTGATGTGACAGCTGTTGCGTTTGGCCCAGTACTGTCACATGAAACTGGGGACGAGTCTTCAACCTTGAGGGACTCAGAGCTTCCTTTTCTAGTTTCTGGTGCCTGAACAGAACTTTGGGGGGAGCAAAGAAAACTTAAAGTGAACCTTTACCCCCTTTCACTAAAATCGCATAAGTATGCAGCTCTGCATGCTGATGTAAAAATCATATTACATTCATTAGTTAAACAAACTTGTTTTTCATTTACTTACAGAGTTCATCTACTTCCTGGTCCACTTCTTGCACAAATGATGTAATGTGCCCAAGCTTTGCATCCTGGGAAGGTGACACCAGCTGGGCATTGCTGGGAAATCTCATCTGTAATCTCAGGAGATCTCAGGGAAAGGCATTTTCCTCCCCTGAGACGATGTGCTTGGTCACATGTCCTAATCACATGTGCCAGAGTTCCTGGAAGTAAAGGGAGAGCTAGTAATCTGCCCTTAGTTAACATGGTCACTGTGGGAAGACTGGGAAAGAAAATAGAAATAAGATATGCAAAGAATACAAAGCCGGCAATTATCTAGAAGTATAATGTTTGTAGACTGTCATCACTAAACATTCTAAATGTCTAAAGGTGTGTTTGTTGTTATTTTAAGGATAGGGGTAAAGGTCCACTTCCAGTATGCGTAGGCGCTGGGGTAATAAAAATGAGTCTGTCGCATTGCTGTGCATGGACAAAGAACATTGTAACTTGAAGTGCAATATCTTGTTTGCAAGTACATCCTTGTTGAGGAAGCAAATGTAGGTTCTGTTTTAGCAAGTTGATATATGCAGCTCCAAAATTCCTGTTTTACCAGTAAACTCTGCAATTATTCAATGTTTTGGGTTTATTGAATTTGTGATTTTTTTTCTCTGGGAATAACCTCTTAAAATGGAATTATCATAGTTACATAAGTGATTTTGTTTAACCTAGTCCCTAGAAAAGATCTCTAGCTCCTCTTTGTAATAATTCAGTTTACATCTCTGCTCATACACATAAATTCTTTCCTTATCTCGGAGAACAAAGAAGACCATTGTTGGTTCTAGCACTGGGTAATACAGGTAAATGGATTTGGAATGTAGATCATATCAAAGACATGATTTTACCTTGCACAACTCGTAAAGAAAATTCGCCATCGACCAGAGTGTTTGCTAATCTGCCCTTTCTTACTATCGGCATCTCGGTAACCAGATCTACCAGCTGATGGTCTCCCTTGCCTCCACGCCAAACAAATTATTCAAGCTCCATCTCCGTAAATTCCAGAGAGTTGTGAATGCTAGTGATGGGCTGTGTAGGATTGCTAGATGATGGCTGAGCAAATTGCTATACTGTTAAAGGGTCAGCCCACCCCAAAGAGAATATTTCATTGACTGCTGATGTGTTATACAGTCCTCACACTACTGCCTATGAAGGAATGCAACTTGGTGGCGCCTCATCTCTGATTCATTGCCAGAAGTTAGAGCAAACGGGGTCAATATTTTTAACTGTTGGACCTCACGTATGAATGACTCTTGTTTCCATCTTTCATGCTAAAAATGCAATACAGATTGATGCATGATTTCATTCAATTAGTTTTCATTGCACAAACTTCTTCTCAAATTAAGTCGAATGTGCAATGACTGTGTAGAGTATAGTGATTTATAACAATGGATCTGGATTTTAGTTGCTATAGTTTACTTCATTTGGCACATGATTATAGTTTTATGGAAAACCTTATATAATCAGCCACTGCATACTTGCTAACATTGCACATACACTATGAAAGCAATGTGTCATTAGAGCTGCTACTTAATGGTTTCGAACACTTGACGTCATTTGCTGTGTTTTTCCACAATACAGAACATTTCTCCCCATTTGTGGTATTTAATAAAAGCGTTTGTGCAGTTCTCTTGATTAAAGTGAACTTGTGCTTTCCCCATGCAATAAGTCAGTGGAGGGGTAGGGAACAATGAGAAG
Organism: Nanorana parkeri; assembly: GCF_000935625.1. Lineage (NCBI taxonomy): Eukaryota > Metazoa > Chordata > Amphibia > Anura > Dicroglossidae > Nanorana > Nanorana parkeri. Next base: position 2,246,852 of record NW_017306270.1, on the reverse strand, counting down.
GTGAATAGCAACTGCTACAGGGAGCAGTTTTAAAGTGAACCTGTTACTTTGCTGTTCATGGGCAAAGCACAGGTTCACTTAGTGATACTAAACTCAGGAGTTATGTCTTCAAAATGCATTCAAGTACCTTAATTATAAAAGGAGAATTATGGGGTGAGCAAAAAAACACTCATCCCCATAATACAAGCCGACCTGTGACAATGAAGATATCACAGGTCGGCTCTATTGATCGTGAGGTTAGTGAACACATACTGCCGATCACTTCTTGATCTTCTCCCTGCAGAGAGCGGTGAATTTCATTCACTGCTCCCCACAGGGATTCCCCCCTCCATTCTCTGATCCACCAACGCTGATTGGAGGAATGGACAGTGGAGGGGGCGGGCACAGCTGGCTCTGCCTCTAGATAGGCAGCATCAGCTGTCAATCAGCCAGCAGGTTGGATCTTGACAGTATTGTCGGGATCTGTCCAGGCTGCGACGCGGCTCTGCGCTCTCAGCATATAGTTGGCAATACTGAATTTTGGGTCACCGGAGGAATTAATATATATGTACTCCCATGACCCTGAAGAGAAATATGGGCAAGAAAAGGTTGGCCCATAGTTCTCCTTTAACAGAAATTGATCTTTTTTGTGTATCACTCGGCTGTAGATCCTTAAATCATCTCTGAATTGGTGCCAACACTGTCCTTCCTTCTGAAGGGTGGCTACTTTTGTTCCCCATGGTCCCTGTGCGTGTTGTAAAGTAGTCACCTCTCAAAGCTCACTCCTGTGATGGACTACAATCTCATGTTTAGTTTACTAATTTGTATTGAGATTGCAGTCCATCACGGGAGCGAGCTTGGAGTGGTGGCTGCAATATAACACACAGAGGGACCATGGGGAACAAAAGTAGCCACCCTTCAGAAGGAAGGACAGTGTTGGCACCAATTCAGAGATGATTTGAGGATCTACAGACGAGTGAGACGCAAGATATTTTTGTTAATTATTTTAATGCATTTTTTAAATTTTACTTCTGAGTTTAGTGTCACTTTAAAGCTAAAATCTATCTTCAATTCCCTGCAAACTTAAATCTCCACCATATAACCCTTTTGAAGCTGCAGCACCCATTTTGAGCATGCCTTCATTTCCTGTCTGAAGGACCTCTATTATTCCATTACTTCTCCCCCTGATCCGTACCCATCATTGGTTCCCTTCTCACAGCTATAAGCACCCAATCTTTATGTGAAATAACACATCCCCAGCATCCCTTTAGACATGCCTTGCAACCAGCCAACCAAAAAGCAGACTGCACTGCTAAGGTTGCAGCACCTAGTAGTCAACAGGGAGAAGCAGGCACATTTAAAGGGATCTGGAGATGCGTTCTTTCATGTAATCAGTTTGAATAATATCTGAGGCATAACGCTGTGATATTTACAGGAGCCTTTCAGTCCCTTCTATGCAGGAGCAGCAGACAGACCTAGCGATGACATCACGGTGTCTCAAAACAGGTATTTCCTGAAAAACACTTTGGGAGTTTTAGTGTCAATGAAAACTTCTATCTGTAACTCTCCAAATGCCTAAACTGTATTAGCTTTGGATAGGGTAGGGTCTCCTCTCTGAGGAGGTTCCCCTATTTCTATTTATCTTTGTGACCAGGACTGAAAGTGAGAGAAAATCCCCAATTTAGTTAACCAGAACAGGAAGTAAGGAGATGCAAAGTAAAAAAGGATGTGATGCTTTTTACAACTTTTCTAAATCTGTCCCTTAGTAGGCCACAAATACTGTACAAAACACATAAAAAGTGTTTATAAAATAAATATAAAAAATAATATATATATATATATATGTGTATGTGTGTGTGTGTGTGTGTGTGTGTGTGTGTGTGTGTGTGTGTGTGTGTTCTCTCTTATAAAAGAAAGAAACTAACTCCTGGTAAACCGACGGTTAAATCAAATGCGAATAATTCCGAACGTGGACCATTTTCTTCCAAGTGGAAGCATTATTAGAGGAACAAATGCTGTTTGGTGCGGCGAAAAGGAGGATAGCGGGAAAGATTCCTGGTACTCCCTCACTCCATAGCAATATGTTTGATCTATAATTGTAATTTTATACTGGATGAATAACACTTTATGGTAGAAGATGGGCGCTTTGGACCACTGTGCACTTTTTTATGGCAGCATGCAATTTTGTTCAGCCGTATGTCTATTTCCTACAAAAGAAACCTGCTAATCTAACAACGTGTGTCAATATTATTTTCCTTCCATTTTTTTTTTTAAGTGTTCGACTGGATAGAAAAATACGCTCCCGGTTTCAAGTCTTCTGTGATAGGCAGAGACGTCCTCACACCGCCGGATCTGGAAAGGATATTCGGCCTCCCTGGAGGAGTATGTAGCTTCTGTTTTTTTTTTTTTTTTAAGCAGCTCTTGTGTTGCCAATATTTTAGAAAAATGGAATACTTATGTGTACACTAAAATAACTTCTAAGTATTGGAAGCTGTAATGGAATTAGCACTCATTAGCAAAAAGCCTGTTACAGTCATTAAACTGCAGTCATCAGCATAACTATTTAATGTTAAGTTGTTTAGTAATTTTTAATGTTACACATTAAAATCAATTGAAGGAATTATTACGCTAAATTGTGTTGTTGATCACTGAACCATCATATCATGTAATGTGGCATAAAATACTTTATGCTTTTTTTTTTTTTTGTAAAAACACACTGTTAAAGAAAGCCTTTTTTTTTTTTAATGAGCACATAATATACTAAATCATCATAAAAATAATGACATAGTTCTTTATGATATCGGCCTAATTTTATGGTACGCAACCTGTAACCTGGCTACTGTGCATGCAAAGTTTGTTCCTGTATGTGAACACAGCTCCTTCTTATGCCAAAGCCAATCCAGTCTGAATCGGGTAAGGTGGTGCTCACCTCCTACAATGCTTTCGGAACATCTCCTATAATACCTAGGGTTTTATTGAATTATTTAAAAAAAAAATTAAATAAGAAATAATTTTTTTAATTTAAAAAAAAAGTTTTAAACCATCACCTATGAACCTAGTTTTTATAAAATATGCCTCACAAAAAAAAATTGATGCACATAATATACTAATATGCAGCTTTCACATTTAATATTTGTATTTATCATACAAATATTAAAGCATACAGAACTTGTCAACTTTTTATTGTTTTGTTCTGGAATGAAATTGGTCATACAATTAATAAAAAAATATGAAATAATTATTTACATTATGAATATTTTTAAAGCATTCTTATAGTACAAATGTATCCATTGTTAAAATACAGACATTTTGGGCATTGAAGAGATCCAGTCAGGATAGACATATGGGAGCTTACTTGTTTTTTACTAGATGCATTATTTCTACATTTGATTCACAACTTAGGCTGGCCAAACACTGGGCACATTTCGGCTGATTCCTAGTTTTTAAAAAACACCAAAAACCAGTAAACCGGCGGCACTGGAAAGCCGCATATTGTTGAGTTCAATTCAATCTTCATATATAGCTTTTTACTGGAGAAGACTGCAATCCAAATCTGACAGGGAAGTCTACAATATATGTGAAAACTGAAGGACAGCGCCTTCTCTTCGTGCAGCACGATTTTTATTAGATCGATATTTGGAAAATTGAAAATATTATAAATTAGATAAATAAAAATGTTAAAACATTATTTATAAACCAGGGTAGATCAAAGGCATATCAAATATAATATCCACTTCCAACAAGCTCATCGTGCCAAATAGAAGCAACACCTTAATAATTACCTAAAAAGGAATCCTAGTCTTGCTAGACCTTCCAGCTGCTGATTTTAAGAACCAACGCATTTCTGGGGCCTTCACCTAACTATAATTACAATCTCCTAATGGAGTATATAAGTGATCCTTTAACCAATCAGCTGTTAAAATTACATTAGTATGGTTCACTATAGTTCAGCTTGTTGAAGGAGCTGTTCTGAAAATTCTCAGCTGGACAGTGACTGCAGCCAATCAGTTGCACTTCAGCCACTGTTCAGGTATTCTGACAGCAGGACACCCGGTATACCCATGTATGTATGTATGTATGTATGTATGTATGTATGTAAGTATGTATATTAGGGATGCATCGATACTAATATTGGTGCCGATGCAGAGTATTTAGGCGAGTACTCGTACTTGCCCAAATGCTCTGATGCCTAGCACGATACTTTAGCTTCTGACATAAGGAAGTCGGGCAGTGAGTCATTTACCCGCTGCCCGGCTTCCTGTTTGGTCAGGAAGCTGACCAATCAGGAAGCCAGGCGCCATGTAATGACGTGGCGCCCGGCTTTCTGATTAGCCGGGAAGCTGGCTTCATTCTCCCTCGTCACCTCATGACGAGGGAGCATGGAGCCGGCCTACCGGCCAATCAGGGAGCCGTGTGCCGCATCATTACATGGCGCCCGGCTTCCTGATTGGCCAGAAAGCCGGCTCCATGCTTTATCGTCACCTAGTGACGAGAAGCATGGGGGACGGCTTCCCTGCTGATCGGGAAGCCGGGTGGCGAGTCTTTACACGCCCCCCCGGCTTCCAGGCTAATCAGGAAGCAAGATGGCGAGTCTTATATATAATACTGTATTTATAATGAAAATCAGGACATGGATTAGGTGCATTTAAGGTTAGCAGCTAATATACCTGTTAATGTATTCATAGAGAAGATGGCCTCCAGCAAGACAAAGTGTGCATAATAAAAGCATTGTTTATTTAAGCACAGTAAAGTCAATCCACTAAAGCAGAAGGCCATATTGCATTTTTGTTACCTTGTTTTATTTGCTAACTACCTTCAAAATAGTTTTTAGTTCACTAAAGGTTTGATTGCACAGTGGAGTTGAGTTTATTGCATCCACACTATATTTTACATTTTCTGGAATGTGGCATGTAAAAGTCAATTCTCACAAAATGTATTGCATGTGTTATAAATAAATCTAGCATCTACTGGGTGTTACCTGTGAGGTTCTAACGTAATGAATTATGAGAAAAAAAGTGTTCTTGAAAAATAAAGGCTATGACTGTATTATGTCAAAAGGTATTGCACATGTATGCAATGTTATTATTATTATTATTATGGATTTATATAGCGCCAACAAGACATTACAGTTACAATACAAATCAAGACAAGATGTTAAGGAGGGCCCTGCTCATGGGAGCTTACAATCTGAAAGTTCTTATTATGCATGCCTTTGGTAAAGGGATTTTTCACCAAGAGGAACAAATAATAATTTGCTTTCAGAGATTTCCCAACATAAGCTGGCCATACGTGGGTTGAATTTCAGCCGTTTGCTGCTGAAATGTCCAAACTTGGAGCTGTAGGTGCCCCTGTTGGTCCTTCTCAGACCGTAAAAATTAGATTTTTCAGTCAACTTCTGTTTAAGGAACCAGATGGAAGATTGTCAGTCAGTGACTGCAGCCTATCAACTGCAATACAACACAAATACAAAAGCCAGCAGAGGAGATTCCCCCATCCACATTGTTTAGAGTGGAGTTGAGGAGTCGAAAGATTTCTCTTCTTCAGCCCTTGGGGCTTGAACCAGAAAGCTCCTAATGTGCATGGACAGCTTTAGCCAATATCTGGCTTTGTTTGAGCAGCCTAATGTTATTTTCAGGCAATTTCAAAAGAACAAATGAAGGCAACCTACCACCAGGGCCATATTTCCCACAAGGCCACCGAGGCCTGGCCTCAGGGTGGCGGGAAGCACAACCACCGGGCGGGTAGTTTTTTTTCTACATTTAGCCTGCTTCAGCCAAACAGAGCTAAATGTAGAGCGTGTAGCTCGTATTGTACAAGGGATCTCGGCGATGCCCTGCTCCGCCCTCC